>NC_088309.1:19358355-19661385 GCF_910592395.1 Lineus longissimus | reverse complement strand
TCACTTATTGAATAATATTCATTAGAATTTTATAGTTATGGTTATAAAATCATCCACTCGATGGATTGTCCTCAATTCCACCTCATTTAACTTCCATCATTGCAGTCGATTCCTTCAATCTATCATTAATAAGATTACGACTGATCGAGTTTGCTGCTCAGCGTAAAGTGCCGTATTCGAATCTGCCGTTTTAAAATTGAATTTTTGAGATTGACTTCTGGTTGAAGGCACAGTTTTCGGGAAATCTTTGCACTTAGTTCAGAAGAATCATTAACCTTTTAAAATTTCTTAAATGTCATTTGCATCTTTGCTGAACAACACTTCGCAAAATACTGATTTGATTTCAACCTTTTAGCTTACCGAAAACCACTGTTTTGTTTGGAAATAATTTCTGCATTGGCATTTAAAATCATTCTATGTTAAGAGAATGGCTCTAAATTGAAATCCATCAAAAGACATCTTTAAGTCAGATATTTTATTCCAAACTATTAATAGGGTATCACACTTCTTCAAAACAAAGTCTTAAAATACAGTCAACTGAAAATCAAATTCAAAATTGAGTTTCATTTGGTATTTTGAGACATTAATTATTGGATTACACCCTCTTAAGATTTCACAATGATACGCCCGTGGTGAAGAACATCCTCGATCAAAAAGATTTGTAATTTCACAAAATAAATGATGCCACCACGAAGCAAGTTCGTCAGGTGAGCACTGCGCCCTCTCATTATGCCCCAGTTATGTCATTTCCATCTGCACCACGCCTGATTTACTGACATAATTTCATTTCTTTGATGCTATAATTGACATCATCTCACAAAGATTTCTTAGGTTCGTGTGACCAGCTTTTGTCAGCCAAGCTGAAGTTTATCCTTGAATCTTGTGACTTGCATAAGGCACTCATATTTAAATTTCCTTGCTTTATACATGAATATAATCAATATTATAATCTATGGTTCTGTGAAGTATCAAATTTTAGCACCTCTTTATAGTTGTGATTTAGGAAATCCTCAAAAGAATATTTCAGAATTTTACTTTGTTCGATAATGAAATTCCTTCCGGTTTTTCCCATCAAAAGATCTTTTTTTGCAAAATCTGCAAAAATAAACCCCTACAAAAACTTGGTGTTTTACGATGCCTGGGAAAGTGTTCACCGGGTAGTTTCCATCAAAAGACAATGGCTGGCGGCATTCACGTGCCTGTGATCCATCCTTCATACAAAGTTGAACATGTTAAGAGAGACTATTGGCATGAGCCAGATTAAGTTGTGTAAAAATAGGTTTCTCTTCAATCTCGGTATTGTCCTACTTTTTTAAACCATAGCTAGTTCCTTATTAGTCACTTTAAAATCGGACACCCTAGCTCATGCTTTGGTAAACACTATTAATGAACTACGACTGTTCCAGAGATGCTGTTAGTATCCCTTTGAAGACCTTCTGGCCTCACCTGTGTCTTTAAGGGATACTTTAAGGGATTCCCTTGAAGGAGCCTTAGAGCTTGGATCAAATTGTTATGATCGCTTGTTTCGGTGATGCCTGGTAGCTGAGAGTGCTAATGGTCATTACTCATGGACCTGCTAATGGCTACTGCATTAGTTGTAGCTAAAGACATCCGGACTACAGCTGGTTTGAATGGGTCAGAAAATGAGAAAGAGAATGTATCATGATGCAAAACCATCAGAGAGCACTCCACGAGAGCTTTCCAATGAATGGTCATGATTATAGGTTTATCAAATCTAACCTTCGAAGATAATTTCTGTGTGATTCAGAAATCTTTTAGTTAGGAGCAATAAGAAGATTGTCGATACAAGAATCCATAAAGACTGCATAAGTATTTCTTTCTAATACTGAAAGTGCTCTTAAGCCAAATGATAAACCTTTGTTGAGTAATAATACCCAGGAAGTACAACCAGATCTTTGACCTGTCTGTATGGTGACTGTCATACATGAGCCTGATGGCAGGTTTGATGAGGAGTCACAGTAATTACCTTGATTATTGACCAGAACCTTATGCTCGCCTCTCACACCACTGCAAGCGGACTTGGCCTAATTGCTTGTATATGTGGATGTACATCGATCTGTATAGAGGTAAAGAAGTCTTCGGGTGGAATGATATCAAATTTCCCCGCAGATCTGACTGCACTACAGCATTGTGTATATTACTGTATTTCACTTTTCCTGACCCACCATTAGATATGATGGCGTACACATTTGAGGTATCATTATCTTAGCGGGTTAATGGAAATCGACTAGCTAACCATTAGTGAATGATGATGATGAATCAGTATCTGTCATCTGATATTGGAATATCCCTGTATCTTCTGCAGAAGCTGCGGAGCAAATTTTAATCCAATATATTTTGTTGATGAGCATGATAATGAATAATGGATTCCCCACAAATCACGAAACTACTTTATGACAATCGTGTGAAAACACCTGCACATTTTGCAAAAAGTTAAAATTGCATTGCGAATTTCATATTTTTGCAGCCCTTATCTCGTGAATCTTCAGTGTTGATTGCAAAGAGACATAAGTTATTGCCAATGGGAAAATCCTTCGCAGAAATTAATTGAGGGAACTCCTAATGCTGGCTGTCATGATATTTTGAATTATTAAGAAGTTAATAGCGTTGTGACAGCTTTATCTTATGCAGGACCGTGTGTAAGTCGAGTTTGTCTCTAAAAGCTTCGCACTGGGTCGAAAACCCAGCTGTTATTGCCGGTCTGTACTGGGCTGTAGATGTCAGTTCATTCCTGCTGGAGTCGCGGTGATGATGTTGAATCAGCCCAGGAGAGTATAAAGAGGTCTCGATAGGTACTTGTTAATCTAATGAACCTAACTGATGGAGCTAACGCCAAATTAAGGCAATCGTTAGTGACCAAAATTGTTTTGTTCAACCAGGCCCTGGAAATTATTCATGTGTGATATAATCATTCTTGCCTGAAGAGTATTTGATGCTATTTTAGTCAAAATTGTAAAATTCCTTTAACACGTTTAAAACCATCTCTTCAATCAATTTTGACGAAACATTCAGATCATGTTTTAGTAAGGAGCGGTACTTCCCCATGTGAACCGATGACTTGGCAAAATATAGACATAAGATAAAATCAATTTTGCGCAAGGATATCTGATGGTACTTAATGTGAAATAGATATGACACGTTAAGCAATTTGCTTTTCAAATGATGTCTAGTAAACATAAGTTTGGTGTTGAGAATGTGCTCTTTATTTGTTGACCAATTATGAATTCTAGTGAACATTCTGGCATGGAGAGGTTCTTCTTAGAACTACGATTTGGCAAATTATTTACATATGATGGAACCTTCATCTCTAAATAATGAACATATTGGGGGTGAAAAGTTTTGTGGTGCATGCCTGTTGGCAAATGTATCGTAATGAGAATCATACCAAAACATGATGAAATGAAATATTATTTGAGTTTATTGGTGAAAATGTTGTTGTCCACATTTTCGACCCAGGAGAAAAAAACCCATACTGTATTGATATGTTTCCATCGGAGGTAAACTTTGACATATTCCTCGTAAAAATATAACCCTACAGTGGAAAAAAACATTCTAGTCTCTTGAACAGTATGAGCAACTTTTTGGACATCATCCTGTGTTTCCAATTAAGCGATGAAGAATGATATTTTTATCCCGTTAAAAGCGACATGCCAGATCTGGTGCTAACAGCATTTCGTCTCGGAATCACTTCCTCGGACATCATGTGATCTTGAATAATCCCCGGGATAAATCTCCGGGATAATCACGGAGATGAGTTGTTCGTTGCCCGCATCCCCAGGTAGTGATAGCCATCTTGTCTGCTTATGATGGATCGTAGCTATCTAAATGGATCTCCATGTCAAATCCAGCCGTTTTCGTGTTCCATCATCAAAGCCGGAGTTTCCGTGGTTAATTACGGGTGTGGTATACCCTGAGTTACTGAAGTTCCGCCTGGTGGAAAAGAACGGTCTTCTTTGATCATGATGCTCAAGTTATGGACGAGATGTGCATTGTCCACTAATAGCACTTTATAAACGGCACACTTCTGAATCTCTTTAATCAGCAAAAAGAGCAAATTTAGAAAAAAAACAAAAAATTTCACAATATCTGTTTTTACGGATTACAAAATTCTTTTTGGTTTATCCAACATGTCCAATAACTTTTTATTGCAATCTTTATTTCACGGAACACAATTAATTGCAAAATTATCGAAAATTAAATGTGAAATTAGGCGGTTAGCAGTATGTGAACAAATGTGTTGATTTCTATCATTTACCGAGATTTAAAAAACTCTTGACACACAGACACCAACAGACCACAACGTGCTGTTCCATCGGACGGATGTAAAAAGCCTAGGTTTTTAGCCCAAGGCCCAGACTCGAACCAGGCAAAAGTACTAACCTCTAGGCCAATGCAGCTTCATCTATGAATTGAGGATGCCAATCGCAGACATGATACCGCCTGAAGACCTGACAGTTTCATCAAATCACCTACTGTCTTTATTTCCTTATGAAAAAGTTTCAACTAATCCATTACCTGCCTACATTTTCGTCTCGAGGTGAAAAACAAGTGCCTTGGCTACCACACCTACTCATCGAGGGAGGTTTTTGGCCAATATCCTCCATCAAGCAAGGAGCATAAGTGAGGGCACATCTGGTTTCAAGTGAAAAAATAATTTAGCCAATCCATTAAGTGTATTACTGGGTATATATCTTATCCTTTATTTCAAAATGGCTGCCTTTCTATGTTTCTTTGGAGACACTTTCGAGATTAGTTTGCTAAAAACAAGTGCTGGCCAATTTTGTCGACATTTTGATATTAGTTTTATGAAGATACAGGTTTTTCTTTAGGTATTTTTGTCCTCAGGTTAGCGTAACATGTGGCTGATACTGTAGTCTCACCGATCTAAGACCACTTCATGAATTACTTAGAAATCAAGACAAGCCGGAAATGATATCATGACTATCGGACAACTTGGCATCACTAACCCCATTGTCTATCCAAATTTACCATTTTGAATGTATCGAACGACCATGTGCAGTATATCTTCTAGCTTCTTTGATGATCAGAAATGGTCTTACATCAGCAAAAATAGAGTATTTTTTGTGAAAAAGCAGCAGCCTGGGCACTGACATCACATACTTGGCAACGTTTTGGTCATAAATGAGTGTCGACCAAGTTTTTTTTCTCGTTGGTCATCTTAACCCTGTTGGCAACAACTCCTATTAGAAAAAAACTTATCCACGTGTAATTCCGGTTATAGCTGCTTTGAAATCGTGTAATGCACATTTTCTTTTCATCATCGAGTGGGCAGTGTAAGTGACGACATCTTTTTTTTATATTGTGGAGGAAGACGGTGCATTATTTGATGAGGGGAATAAACTACTGCCTGAGTCGGCCACCTCTCTTTTTGAGTACCGTATCTCGCATATATCTTTAATGGATTGTAACTGTTTTATTAACAAAGCATGATATGGGTGTTCTTGAAGCATGAACAATGGTGGGCTGTTGGTTATCCAATGTGAACATAACCAAATTATGTGTCTTAGTGTCTTTATGTTCCGTTCGGTACATTTTTGTAAATCCCTGCATGTCTGTTTTATACATCATGAAATGCCTTGCTCTCTGGTGTGTTTCTTTCCATGAGATTGGAACTGTAGCTTATCCAGATAATCAAGTATGGAAATCCAAACAATAGGAAAGAGGTATGGAAAACTACCCTTTTCTGACTGCCAACCTTCAGAATGGATATTTTGATGCCTTTTTGGCAAGAAATGTACATTAGAAACTCACTGTTTAGGATAACCTTGGGACTGATGAATAACGTCTCTAATAGGAGGTGTCCTGATTATAGAGGTAAAATGGAATGAAAGTTACCAATTCAGGACCAAAAAGGGAGTCACTGTTTATTTCTAACTTCCTCTATGTGAACCATGAATAGAGAGCAAGACAATTCACAAAATGGGTGTTTTTGATGATATCGGAGTTTCCACATCCCTGCGTTTGAAGATTCAAGGTAGGTGTATACATCTGTGCCATTGTACTGATCATTAATTTGATATCTTGATATTTGATCATCACGCCAAAATCGCCAGTAAATCACATTTGCCACTTATGAGTGATCGAGCCTTCAACTTTTGGAAGGGTAACAAGCTTCAAGTTCTGGAAGGTTAATGTGCTTTCAAGTTCTGGAAGGGTAATCTGAATTCAAGTTCTGGAAAAGTAACGTACCTTTAAGTTCTGGAAGAGTAACACGCCTTCAAGTTCTTGACGGGTAACATGTCTTAAAGTTCTGGAGGAGTAACATGCCTTCAAGTTCTGGAAGAGTAACATGGTAAGTGGTCTTTCCATGTCACCAAAACAGCATCTTCTAAATAATGCTGTTTTGCTGATATTTAGGTCTGGTCTCCGCATTCGGATTTTTTTAAAACAGGGAATTTGGTATATCTTCGGTGTGTTCTTCACTGCTTCCCTCGAAAGATCCAAAGAATTGGGAATTCGTTTTATTCTCTATGTATTTATGTCATATTTGGTGGTCTGTTTTTTATTTACACATTTTTTTCTGTGATGGAGGAGCTGGTCAGATTGATAATCTTCCGAAGTGCTTCCTGAATCAGATAACATTGGATTGTGATATAAGTTTGTCAAATAATGATATCTTCACCATAACTGGTACCAATAATGTAGTGTGCCTTTAAAAACATTCGTGTCATTAGCATTTTACCCCAGCCCAATTATCCTCGGAGATTTTGCCAACAATTTTGTTCCAAAAGTTTATCAGCGTTAAAGATTTTGCATAACGTGTCATAATTACAATAATTCATTCCAAATTTCCTGATAACGTTTTTAAAATGTCAACGAAAATTTAAAAAATGGTTTTGAAATGATGTGCCCCTAATGAAGGGGGTACAGCTGTAGGAATCGGCTCAGAATGACATTAATCGATGACACATGCTGTCGTGTCCTCATTAACATGAAGTTATGATGACTTTTCTGTTTCCACAGACAATTTTCAAAATTTTAGTGTAATTTGATATAATCTACCCTTGGGGGGTATGGTTGCGACCTGTCTCATTGGCTCACAAGGTGCGTTGATGGTGTTACTGGTGGAGGCTGGGATAACAGATTGCCCTTTGATGGGTGCTTTATGGACAGCTTTTAATGAGTCCATTATGGACAACTTAAATTAGTGTACATATATTATGGACAACTTCAATGACTGCATGGACAGAACCACCAAGGTGTTGGTCCTTGATCCTCTGTCTCAAACTATTGGTGATGGCTTTTCTATTTTTATTGTGTCACACTTTCACATCTGCTACGTTGAGGTTAACAGTTACATCAGCTTCCTTTTCTAAAGCAAACTTAGGTTCAGCACGATTAAATTTTGCTATTGATGCAGCCAGATTTAAAGAACTCTGGATTCCTCTCTCAAATTCATGATGAATGTTCAGTTTGGCACAGAAGGCTAGTAAATCATGTAGATAGTATGTCAGAAGCAAATTTGATTTAAAGAGGACATTTGTTGAGATTGTTACTTTAAGATAAGTTGGGTCCATTGCATGATGGGCCATTCTGAAGAAATCAAGGGGTAATGTCAGCTTTCCAGCCCTGTACACGAACCCCTGAGACATTTCCTCCCACTGGCTGAGGTACTGGGGAAAAAGCCAACATCCGAGTTTGAACTGTCGGCCGCAGTTCCAGTACTTCTAATCTGATTTTATGAATAGAACTGACACTCGTCTGAGAACTAAGGTAAGTACTACAGGATGAAGTGCGGACCTCTGAGAAAACAGTGCTTTCTTTTCCGTTGGCAAGATAACAACCAATGGAAAAGTGTGTTTCATAGAATTAGATGCTAGAGACGCTTGATTGGGCGCATTTCATTTTGCACCATGTACTTCAGCCAATGAGGGGAACTGTCTCATAGGTTTGTCTGCGGGGCTGGAGAAGTGAACTTTAACCACTGATTTCCTCAGGATGATGACAGGCCAGAATGGTGTGTTCTTTCATCACTTTCTGCATGCAGAAGTGGGATGATGCTAACCTTATTTGTGAAAGGCAGAGTTGTAAGGTCTTGTACAGTCTTTAAAGCTGATGCTATTGACATCATATATCCCACTCAGATTTCGTAATTGACAGGTAGGGTGGTGTCAATGATGGTGTGATAAGCATTAGCTTGCCTAGTATGAGACTTTTACTTCACTAAGGTGTATCATAGTCGAACACTTCATTTGATGTTTCAATATGGCTGCCTGTGTTGCTGTCAAGTGGTGAATTGTATTGACAATGATTTATCAACAGCCATCTTATATCAAATTAAAGGGAGCAGCATCCCACTCTTTTGGATTTACTATAAGGCGGCAAAGGATTTTCATTTCTTGTAAAATGGCCTTTATTTTAGTCAGAACAAAAGATCCCCTCCCCTACCCAATCAAGAATACCCCTCCATCCCTGTAACCAACCACTCATTTGATAACCACATTTTTTCCTGAGGTAAATTTTCATTATTTGTCTTATCGTTCACAAAACGCTTCGTTAATGCTGGATAACAACAGGAAATGGTAAATTTCAATTTGCTAGTTCTGTGGTCTTGTCATTTGGACCAATAAGTCTGGGTCATCCAGCATTCAATTTAAAAAATGGTGTAATTTAGTCTATGATGACTTTGTGAGTGTCGGGTAATTTTTTGTTTACAAACAGATAACTGGACAAGAAAGTTTGAGCAATTCTGATTCCTTGAGAGTTGCTTGCTGCATAAGTTGTGTTTGTCCTTGCCCTTAAAAATACTGTACATTCCCATATCACATTGCTTTGTTTCTTTCCATCCCCATTCAAAACAGCTAGAATTAAAAAGCTAAAATGTGTTCTAGTTTTACAATAGGATTCTCAGCTAAATATGTTCAAAGCCTAATTCTTTGCAGTAGATTTCAAGCTGAATTGGGTTCAAACAAAAGTACAAATTTTATTTTGAAATTGTGTTCAAGTTCTTTGAGCCGATCCTAGATTAGAGAGAAGTGTTATGGCTTCAATTGGGTCACATTCTGCTTGGACCTTCATGTGACCTTGACCCTGTGACCTTGGACTGTCTGCTTGCTATCCCTTTCTCTGATGGATCTCACATTTCTCATTTAACGACATAATCACAGGCACATTGTGTAGACAGGTAACTTTATTTTGTGTTTTATACATTTCCTATATGATACTGAATAAGAAGATGGTCTGTGGACGTACCTTGATCACTTGTTTGCATGACAACTGTGTTTTTGTTCACATTATGTTGTTTACTATAAATCTGCACCACACCAAACTGAAAAATGTACTTAGGCTGTATTTTTTTGTGTGGACTTGGTCGTTTTATGATAAGTATAATCCCATTTTAAATTGACATATTAACCATCAAAGTGCTAGAATTGTAGTGAATGTTGTTCTGCTTATCCATTTCATTTCAGGAAATAGATTTTTAGGCAGATAGATAAAAATCTGCCCTCACTCGTTCCCTTTTAAGGGAATCCGCTTTTTTATAAAGGCCAAAGGGGTTCATTCACAACTGTTGTGTACAATGTACATGTATGTGCAATTATATGATTCCTTTCTTTACCAATGACAAACATATTTTCCTATTATAACTGTCTTTTTCTGTATTTATCATGATTGTGCATTGCAATTTCTTTTTTGATCTCGGGCAATATGTGCTTTTAGATATAATGCCTTAACCATCTTTGCTTTCGTGGTAACAAGGTAATGTTCAATATTGCAGACCCAAATACAAAGTACTGTACAAACAATATACTTTTTTTCAAAAAAAGCTCTCAATTATGCGCATACCAGTGGTAAAAAGTCAAGCACTTTGAGAAACAGAAAATCAGCAATCCTGTTTGGTCAAAAAAGATATTATTGCTGTCCAATACGTACTTACACCTGCATTAATAATGTTAGATTTTACAAGTAGATCAAAAACTTACAGTAGCAAAAGTCATTGATCATTCTTGAAAAAGAGAGTTTAAACTTCACAGAAGTTTTAGAATATAGTCATCAATTATAATTGGTAATAAACCCTCCTGCAATAATTGTTGTGTAATCTGAACATTTCATTTGACCCATATGTTTCACTTTTACTAAAAATGGCAAATACTTTTTTCAAATGCACTCCCAGTTTGTGCAGATAATCAGGTAAGAACAACCACAAACACATTGAGTATTTTCCCTGTGGTCTTGACCACTTTGGTGCATTAGAATGAATATACTAGTTATGGGCCATGATAGACTTGCTCGAATCTGAATATGGCAGTTATGGGCACCAATAGACTTCGTGGACACTGAATATACCAGTTTTGGACCACTACATATCGTCTTGCTTAAATTTTTTAGTGTGGCAGATGAAATTTGGCCCATTTGATTGCCATTCATTCTCTAAAAATGCCTTCAGGCGAGTCTGCTGAGGCCCGTGACCTGTACTGAGGCCCCTAACCTGTATATTCAGTCTGATGTTGCAGTGTGATGACTCAGCCTCCAGCCAAAACAGTGCTGCACTCATTTCTAATATTTCTCATTCTTCGTGTTCCAAATCTGTTTCAACTCTTCGTACACTAGTTATTTTATCAAAAACCAAATCGCCACGTTATTTCAAAAATGATCCTACAAAATCCCTGTTTATAAAAAAATATTGAGGCAAAGTAGGAAAGTGAGTGTGATGGACTGTTTTGCTGGAGGCTATGTTCTTGGAATACAGCTGTACAGATGAAACAGATGGAGGTGATGGGGATGCGGGATATTCCAAGCATCGAAAAAAGCCGAGGATATTGTGTGACATGTCGTATTTGATCACCTGTTCTTTATAGTACTCAGGATAACTTTTTCTTCAGCAGTCGGCTGGATAACGATACTTAAGGGTACTATTATGTCTAGACAAAATATGGCTTTGAAATGAGTTTGCCTCACCGCCACCAGGGGTGCCAGCATACATAAATGATGTGCAAAACATGTATATTTTGCTGTGTACGCAATATAGTTTGATGCTGGTGCCACCAGTCAGTGTTGGCTGAAACCATCCCAAACCACCCGATATCCTGGCATAATATTCCCTTTAAACATAACGTAGTCCTTCTTTTATGCTGGTGTCACTGTAATTTCCAACTGCACTGAAAATTTGGAATATACCAGATTTGGTATTTGCTGAATTGGGCATTTGCCAAGTTGGGTATTTCATTGGTAATTGTTAAATTTAGCTGTTGAAAATTGGTGAAATTTAGTTTTTTTCTAAAATATATGTTGATAAGTAGA
This sequence comes from Lineus longissimus, assembly GCF_910592395.1. Classification (NCBI taxonomy): domain Eukaryota; kingdom Metazoa; phylum Nemertea; class Pilidiophora; order Heteronemertea; family Lineidae; genus Lineus; species Lineus longissimus. Next base: position 19,650,102 of record NC_088309.1, on the reverse strand, counting down.
CATTTGTGAACTTTTTAACAGCGCCTTGAGCACCATTTCCATGGTGGATCTGGCGCTATACAAGACTCCGTATTGATTGATTGATAAGCATCTTCAAATTTGATGATTGCCGAATTTTTGTATTTGCCCAGTTTGGTGCTTCCCAATTCAGACTTGTGCCAAATCTGGTATTTGCCAAAGCTTCCCTCTGTTGTTTCTGTCTTCTTTAACATCAGATAAGGCAAAATTAACACACAACACAGTGCTTTGTCTCCGTGTTGGGGATAAGGATCTTGGGGGGAGTGAAAACATTTGGAATGGAAGCCCAGTTGAAATGCTATTTGGACATTTTGTGGGGTTGGCAATAAGGAATGGCCACCATCATCAGCGATTATGTACATCTTCTACAGAGTACAATGACATCGAAATTTTGTTTCAAAGTTTTAAACAGCAGTAGGGTAGACAATTCTATCATTGTATCAAAATCCACGGCAGTTAAAAGTCATTGGCGACCAAATTTGAAATCTAGGTTGGGCAATCATATGGACAGAAAGAAACTGAAATATGGAGGATAATTTGTAAATGGTTTCGACCTTGACCTCTGACTATGACCTTGACAAAGCACGGTTTCTGTGGTACTAAATTTCTCCCTTACTTCCTATACTGTCTTTTCTGTCCTTTCCTATTAGACAAGGCTCGATCTAAGAAAGTGTTAGCACAGGCAATTACGCTTTTAGTTCCCCGATTTTCCATTTTAGTTCCTGATTGATTTTCTATGGGGTTTTCTTCGTGTGTGGAATGGCTTCGATCGTTTTTTTCTAATCGTTTCATTTTCGCTTTCTGTCGTGATTTCAGATCTGACTCGCCTCGTAAACACAAGAAGAAGAAGGAGAAGAGAAAGCACAAGAAAAGGTAGGAATTTTGCGACTCTAAACCACAACAAACAACGCTATGCGGCCTGGTAAAACGATTGGTATCGCCTGAAATCATGGGTCACTGTAATAGAAAAACTGATTAGCCTAGACCACCTTGTAGGCCCCCTATTTCTCGATAGGAGCACTGAAGGGGGAATGCCTCGCAGACTTGCCAATCTAAAAAAATGGACAACATTTGTCCAAATTCCACTCAGTCTCTCCCGCAAGTGATAACTATTTTGGTCATGTGGGCAGAGATATCAATATCTTTGCATCAGACACGATAATCGATCTAGACTGTCTCCAAATGGAATTTGCCACGGGTTTGAAATCAATTCTTTATCAATGATGGATAAAATTTCTACGCCTAAGTACTCTTTGAGGACTTTATTTAACACTTTTCTCTGGTCAACATTCATTCATCTTAACAAGGTTTACCTCCTGTTAGAAGTTTAAGTGAGCATGCTAGTTCCTCTGCGACGCCTTAAAACAAATTTTGTGAATGCTGAACAAAGCCTTCAAGCTGCATGGTTCCCATTACATTCAAAACCATTATTCGCCAATTTCGAAAAATATAGAACCTTGATCATACATATCCTTTCTTACTAATCCAACCATTCAACATGGATGCCTTAAATTGGTGAGAGAGATTCTGTGGTCTGCGTTTCTCCCAAATTAGTCTTTTGGGGACGAAGTCACCACCCAACAGCAGGGATAGGTTCACTTTAAAAGCTACAGACAGAGCCAAAAGCCATCTAAAAAAGTAATCAAATAGTAGACCGCACTATTACTCAACTTAAGTCTCATTGACCCGATCAGTATTGACAGTTCTAAAGTCATCAGACCGCAACTTTTATTGGGTTTTATGGCACGCTGACATTTTGAATTTTACCCCAGTATTACTGATTGATTAGATTGTGTCTCTGTTGGTGTACAAGCTGTGAAAAAAAATTTGATATTAGATGAGGCTGAGGTGGTGGTTTTGAGAAGTGTTGCTGAATAGTTTAAAAAGAACACTTGATCCCTCTTTTATCTTTTCAATTCTGAATATCTCGCAAAATATGAGAAGTGTTTGAAAAGCAATGCTCACTTCGAATTAAGAAAGTTTAATAAGTCTGGCCAATAGAATCTGATTTAATACCCAGTATCATCCGCATTCCCCCTCCCAATATTTGATATTTTGTCATTCACCAAGATAACATCACAAAAACTTTGAAAACAAAACAAATACTGATGCAGCAGTTTTGAACGAATAAGAAGCATTGAAAATCGATGAGTTATCTTGTGCGGATGAACTAAAACTTGCCCGTAGGCACACGCTTTAGTTTAGGAAATGAGTTTTTAAAATGTCATGTGTGGTTGCATGTAGATGAGATCTGCTGAATGAAAAGGTCACGGATTTGGTTTCGTTTTGTTTGGACAATAACAGTAATCTGTTGCTGAGCAAACCTTGACCAATAAACAGTGCTATATCTTGTCGCCTTTGACCTATTTACCCGTGAATGCAGTATTCGAGGAATTAACACTGCTCTGGTGGGTTTCTGTTCTGAAATCGAAGCATGGAGGATAGATCTAAAATGTTTGCTTAAACCTGAGGCGCTGTTGCTGATGGTTTCGGTGGAATTCGAGCTCCACCCGACAGTATCGATTTTAGTACAGAGACCTGACAGTGCTGTATTAATTTCAATTCTATCACACCTAAAATTTATCGAGTTGGCAACATCATCGATCCATCGATTGCACTGTCACATCGCGATGGATATATCGCAACCGCTGCCGCAAAAACGAGGCACAGTGTATAATACATGCTTCGTTAATCAAGGTGTGTTAGAATTCAGGATTTCAAAATATGTTGTATCAAGAGCTGAGCTTAGCATCGCCTTTCAGGCTATATTGCTTTATAACATTGATTTACGTTTTTTTATTCGATTTAATACTCATGAATTTCAGTTGAAAAGATTTGTCACTGTTTATTCTTTGAAATGTAAAATAGAAGTGTCGTATAGAGTTAGCTTTTTGAAACTCGCCTATATCGATAATCTGTATTGTTCAGTCAAAATGAAATCAATCGTCTATCATTATAACTCAGGCTATTTCGAGATTGAAAATACCAGGCCTTGCGTCGACAATCTGATTATCGATGCATGAACCAATCGTACCGAGGAGGTAAATGCAATTGTTTTTCTCTAGGAGTATATTATTGGAAATCCATATTTGCCATTTAGCATGTTTAGGCATTACAACTGTAATATTCTAGATAGATATAATTGAAAAAGCATAAAAACTAAGCTTCAAGTTCCTTTCAGTACGACATTTTAATATTAATAATTTGATAATCAAATTACAAATTCCCAATTCCCAATTCCCCTAGGCAGCGCTGTTGGCTTTAGAAGTTTTTTTATAGTGATGTTGATCAGCAAAACTACCGTGTGAGCACAATTTCCCTGGGATATTTTATTGCCGATATCACATCCTATTTGTTTAAATCATTCATTGCTTTTGAGATTACGGAATTTAAAAACACAATGCAGCATAATCTAAAAGTGATATTTTGTCGCTAAATCAATACAAGCTTCAACTACTTCCAATTTGTTTTGCACTCCCAATATCATCTTGCAGACGTTTTCCTCAGAATTCACGTCAACATTTTTTCAATCAAGAAGGAATATGAGGATCCCCTTAAAGGGACAACTCGAGCATGGTAATTACCTGACCAGGAGGATAATGACCCAACTTGCCACCATGCGCTGCCACCGGTAGTATCACACCAATGCTGAGTTCTAATGATGAACTTTGACAGTGTTGCGAGGCAGTTTTGGACATGGCATGTGAATTTCAGGCAGGTCTACGGTAACACCCTGTCTAGTGCATAGTTTATTGCAGTTCAATGACTTTTCAATTATCCTGTTTTATTTGGATAAGTCATGGTCCTGCTAAAAAACCAACATATCCCAAACCCAAGTTGTCCCTTTAACATGATGGTAATTAGTTCTAAGATGGATAGAATACCACAGCAGGTACATTACAACTTTTCAATCAGATCATTTTACCTTTGAAGTCTCGACATAAATTTGAGTAAAATGCAGAAATTCAAATTTCCTTGAATGATTTCATTATGGGCATCTGTAAAACAAGAAATGTGAAAACAGGTAATGAAACAGAAATGAAATAGAAATCGAACCCTTGTGGTAGATTCTGGACTGCAGAAATTGGTTTGAAGGAAAAGTAGGATTCAAGCGGAACAGCAATTTTCTGGTCTGTAGCCTCGCTGTAAACAACAAGAAATCACATGTTTGTCAGGCAAGAACCACCTGATTGAGGAACTCTATTTAAAATGCCTTATTTAGGATTTAGCACCCGATCAATCCCATCTAATGCTAAATGCTATTTATGGCCCCCATGAGATACATGGGGTGGGGGAGGGGGGGGGTCAAGTATTCATCACTAACTAACAGTCTTTCCAAACCATTTCCCAATGAAACGTGTTGGTCACTTGGTCACTTCACAGAATACCTCGATCAGTGTTTCTTCCTGACTGAGCACATGGTATGCAGACAGCAGCCAAAGAAGATGGACATGATGGAGGATCACATGATTTCTGCTCAGGATGATTTGGTGTGAAGCTTGTTTGGGATCTTGGATTGTGGATTGGCAAGACCAAAAGCAAATTAACAAAAGCATGCGCAGGTCAATATGTTTCATCCAGGTTCCAGCTATACTCCACCAATTTCGTTTCTATTTCTGTTTCGTTTCTTCATTTCTCATTTCTTGTTTTGCAGACACCCTTTCATTACTCTAAATAGCTGTAAAAAAATTTTTGTATCGGAAATATTTAGCTGGTGCATAAACAGTAGTAATCAGAGATCTATATCAAAATAAGGGCTGTGTTTTGTTCTATCAGATTGATTAGTTTTGTTATCTAGTTTTGAAATTCGAGTAAGCTGCTTGATTATTGGAGGAGTATTGGCATGACATTTTTCATTATTTTTCCAAGGAGAATTATTTTTCGTATGACAATGAGAAACACCTTGGGGAAAGGCTCAGCTGCCTGAGGCTAAAATTCATTGGAATAATACTGTATGATAACATATGATACAGTATCACTGTAGAGAAGTGTATCACATGCAGACACTGCTATACACTGCGATACAGATAGGAAGAAGATCCAATGGGTGCATTCCTTCTTGTAAGGGTTGACAAGACGTGAGGTTCTCCGCGTTTTGGGTATGTTCTGCAAAAGTTATAGATGATTCCTAGGCTCATCGCCATGTTTCATTTGCCTGGGTGGCTAATTTTGATGTGCGTTCTCCGCTCTCTGATATTATGGCGTTTGCCACTCACCACCCAACTCTGTTCGTGAAATGACGTCATGCAATGTCGTTCCGCCTTTAAAAATCATTCTGATGACACATCAGTTTTTCTTCCCCTTTTCCAACCATGCCATCTCTTCACTTTCTTTAGGTCATCAAGCAAGGAGAAGCATCGACGAAAACATCATTCGCCCACGTCATCAGAGAGTGATTCCAGCTCAGATTCTGATTCTGACAGGTTAGTTTCATTCACCTTTGAAAGCTATGCTGTTTTTTTAACTTGAATTTGAAAATTTCCAAGTTTGCTAAAATGGAAGAAAAGTTCAACAGGCCTGAGTGCCTCAAAAAAGTGCCAGGCGAGAAAAAATGCATGGTTACAGAGTGTCTGTGTACAGGGAGTGTTTTAAAAAGTTATACATTTTGAAAATTTGCCACGTTTTGCATGGTAACCAGGTAAATCTAGTGGTAAATTTGGTAAAATTGACCCAGCCTGACTAGCTGATGCCAACATATCCATTCACCTGTCAGCCGGAAGCGAGTTCTGCCGAGCTGTTTCAATTAATAATCGCACCATTAATATAATCTTCATCTTCAGACCAGTTTTATAGATCTAGGGCATGTTTGGGGGCCCAGTCTGAGGTATTGTCAGATGAGGAAAGAAGACATCAGTTAAACTAAAGCTCCATCCGATAAAACCTGGGGGCTGTTGTCTTGTAGCTCTTTAATCCTGGCTAGCAGGCAAGAGCTCCTTGGTTCAAATGCCACTGTCAGTGTGAGACTGTAGACAGGTCTCTCTGTCGAATTTGCCTTACTCCACCCAGGTGCGTAAATGGAAGAAATGCTCTGGGTGTAGCGCTTATTGAGCAGCTCATCTCTTGTCTGCTGAAAAGGTTCGAGGCAGGCCGAAGTTTGGAGGCTGATAATAATCTCACTTGATATCAGGCAATATCTTAGTTGATATCAGGCGAAACTTTATAACTTTCAAGATAGCCTTCAGGTCAACCAAGTTGCTAGTCTGCTGCAAGCCAATATCATATTCACCTGCTCATTAGGACAGCCCAGGCGACTGTCTGTTTCCAGGTCTACCGATGTCTGTTTCCAAGTCTACTGATCTCATTTAGATTCCGATCAAACCTGTGGCTTTTCACGGTGATTTCACCCGGGAGCTTATGTATTTTTCATATATCTCTAATTACAGTTGCTCCTCCCCGGAGAGGCTCTCCAAGCATGAGAAATCCAAGCGACATCATCAGCCGTCGGAGAAACCTGGGAGCCCGCCACAGAAACCAAGGTCAAGGTCAATATCTGAATCTCCGAGCAAGAGGGGAAGACGGAGCAACCCGCCCAGTGATCGGTCAAGGTCATCTCATGGAAGTCGCGATAAAAGTCCGCCAAGGTGGGTTTCGTATTTGCAGTCTGCCCTTCACCAAATGAAAGCTATCCAGCCCTGGTTGCCCAAATCTTCCATAATTGCTAAAGAAGGTCTCAACCTGCCAAGTCATTTAGTTATTTCAAGTTTGTAAAGATAATGTTTGGGTTAAGCATGCTTGGATTAAGCATGATGACAAGGATGATGTCAGCATCCAAGCTCGGCCTCAGCTGAACCTCTCATCAAGCTTTAACATATTTCCAAAATCAAAACTTCTGTGTATTTCAGACACACAGAAAGAGCAAGGCATGACAGCTTGTCACAATCACCGCCCCCCTCCACCAGGTCCAAGGCATCACAACGGTCTCATCATTCTCGCCGGTCTCACAGTGTGACGCCAACAAAGAAACAAAATGGCGACAAAGTGACGCAGACAGTCGAGAAGACGAGCTCGCCGGGACATCGCAGCAAGCGCCATTCATCCAAGTCACCGTCGAGGCGGAAGCATCACGGCCGTTCAAAGTCCCATTCTAAATCGCCCCGTAGAAGGTAGGCACAGAAAATATAAAAATCTGTAATGCTCCCGCTATAACTGGCTTATAACAGTTGATTCAAATCTGCAAACACTTGAATTTGGGTCAGCAAATGTAAGTAATTTTGAGCCATCTTGTTGTGATTTTGATGCAAAATTTTAGCATTTTTTGTGGTTTAGCAATATGACTTCGAGAATGTGGATGATATTTTTGAGAAGTCCTACCTCGAAGAGAGGAAAGCTGAGGAATGCCCTCGGGAAATGTGGTACTGATTCTCCAGTGTGCTGCCTCTACTTGGTGATGGTGATGTTGTAACACTTTCTCGCCTTCAATTTCAGGTCAAAATCTCGTAGCAAAAGTCGCCATCGTTCATACAGTCGGTCCTTGAGCTACTCACCGATGCATAGGGGGCACCACCATAAAAGTCGCAGTAAGAGCTACCATTCGAAATCACGGTCCAGATCTCGCAGTTTTACTCGGAGTCCATCCATACGTCGACGCAAGGGCTCGCCAAGCCATTTAGATAAAAGGCGCATCACTAGGTATAAATAGAATTTTAGCGAGTAAAGATATAAATATCTAGTTGGGATCTAGTGCTGTAAACTTCTTGTTGTGTTGTCATTGCATTGATAAATTTTTTTATCTTTTGAATTTTTCTTGCATCCTTCAAAGTTTTGCTGCGAAACCCGGTATTTTTCATGTTGAAACCTGCCCTACTTAAAAACATTTAGCGACACTAATCTGAGTCGGAATACTTTAAAAATTATGCCAGGAGCGAGATAAGATCAACCTGCCATCTAGAATTTTTTCTATCAACTACATGTACATCGTGATGTAGTGCAGGGATCTAGATATTTTTTCCTTTTCTTAATCGAAGGAAGTTTTCATTATAGCTCTTTTGTGCTTAGCTTATTTGGTGTTGTTATGTGTTCATGGTTGCAGTGTGGCACAATTTTATATCTATGCCCCCTTTCATATCGGTGAATATTTTAGATGTATTCAGTTTATTATCCATTTGTGCTTCGAGCGTAAATATGGTAAATTTTGTAACGCACAATAGCTGGTATTATGTTCTGGTATTGGTAAATTATGTTTGTTTATTTGTTCATGTAGGTGTTGTTAATTTCATGGACGCTTTTGCAGGAAAGTCTATCAAAAGTTTAAATCAATACAGTTCATAGCTTAATGGTTATATATTTAAAAATGTAAAAAAATAATTTTTTGAAATATATCAATTGGTTAGATAGAATACTTCATAAAGGCCTTTGAATCAACATCACATTGAGCACATTTTGTATCGTGGTTATGCATGCGCATTGATAGGTAACCAAGGTAACGCACATTTATAACTGGATGCAAAATCTTGAACATTTGTTCGAGCTCCTGCCAACTGTGCTGATTCAGAGTCTGCAATGGAGTATTAAATTAAGTCAGTATTTAGTCAGTAGCATTTCGATTGGTTCTGACTTGGCACTGGTGCCCTGTTTAGCTTTTTGACTGGAGAACTGCAAAAGTGTCCAATATTGTTTTAATTTCTTTTCATGCACAATTTTATTTCTATTCTCTTCTTTTTCCGTCCACCTGACCAAATAGGTCCCGAGAACGAGATCGAGGCCACAAAGAGAGGGCGCTACATGATAGATATGCTCGCAGCCGTTCCCCGGCTGGACGCCGCAGATATTCCCGTTCCCCCGTTAGTCGACGTCATCGTCGTTAGCTGCGTTGTCAAAATATGGTATATATCTGTCTTGGCCGAATATAATACTGCCCTAACAAACTGTTGCAGCATATTCCCTGTATTCTGCATCTTAAACTAACGCTGAAGTTCTCTCTGCTGATCTAGCATAACATGCATGGAGGATACCGGAAGTACAAGCGGTGAGTGGCATTGTGCCGCTTTGGTAATTGAAGACTCGGACAAAAAGGCATTGATTTAATAAAAGGCCCTAACAAGCTGAGAACATGGATTAGCGTGAATGAGGCACACGGGAATGATGTTCTCCTGGTTTCCTCCTTGCATGAATAACGCGATAGGTTTGATATCACTTACTGGCACAGAACTAACCCTCTCATTCCAATGGCAAGCCACTCTCATATTCCCTCAGGATTCATTTAATATAAAACTGCAAGACAAACTTATTCATACTCACAACCAGGACTCACTTAGCCATACTCACGACCAGGACTGGCTTAGCCATACTCACAACCAGGACTGGCTTAGCCATGCTCACAACCAGCACTCACTAAGCCATGCTCACAACCAGTGCTCACTTAGCCATACTCACAACCAGCGCTGACTTAGCCATACTCACAACCAGCGCTCACTTAGCCATACTCACAACCAGTGCTCACTTAGCCATACTAACAACCAGGACTCACTTAGCCATACTAACAACCAGTGCTCACTTAGCCATACTCACAACCAGTGCTCACTTAGCCATACTAACAACCAGTGCTCACTTAGCCATACTCACAACCAGTGCTCACTTAGCCATACTAACAACCAGGACTCACTTAGCCATACTAAGAACCAGGACTCACTTAGCCATACTAACAACCAGGACTCACTTAGCCATACTAACAACCAGGACTCACTTAGCCATACTCACAACCAGGACTCACTTAGCCATGCTCACAACCAGTGCTCACTTAGCCATGCTCACAACCAGTGCTCACTTAGCCATACTCACAACCAGTGCTCACTTTAGTGATACTCAGGATTGACTTTACTCTTGCCCAAAGGACTTGCTCACCTGCAAGACTCATTTAATTATACCCACTGGACTTGCTTGCAATACAAGACTAATATACTCATACTCACAGGACTCACTCACAGGCAAGACTCATACCCACAGTGCTCACACGCCCATAAGACTCATTTACATTTAGCCACAGGACTCGGTCACTGGCAAGAATCATTTACTCACTCCCACAGGACTCACTCACCCCCAAGACTCATCTACTCATACTCACAGGACCAACACACCTGCAAGCCCACAGGACTCGCCCACCCACTAGTAATTCCTGGTGTTGGAGGTGAAAGTGATGACAGACTAGCAGTAAGATAGTTAAAATATCCCGAGTCAATATGGCCAGATGGTAATGCCTTACTTTGATAAATACCAACCCCGTCTGAACACACCCTGCTGTTTGATAACTGATAAAGTTTGATTGAACAAAAATCAATAGGCTGTCCCCAAACTCCTTGATTGGTATCGGCACCTTATTAGCCGGGGGTGCACGCTATGTCAATGTCATTAAGTGCTCATTATAGAAGTTAAATGAAAATACAACTAAGTAAATTAGTCAGGCGATGTCCAGGGCACTGCTGCTGTAGTTAATTGATAGCGACATTATAGGATTTTCTCCATGAGTAATCCACTGCCCTAATCTGCTGCATCATCTGTGCTTTGTGCATGTCAACGTTTGTCCTAGATGTCCACGATGGGTTTGAGATAGCGTCAAACTACAGAGGCTGTGACTTGGAAATTGCTCCATAAGTTAGTCACCATTGCTTATTCATCATCAGTTCCTATCAATCAAACTCATCGACTTATGTATGTAATCATTGTGTGCTATGTAGCATTCCTCATCTAAGATAATGAGTGATAATCCCCTTCCCTTGCACCCAAGGCATCTTGGAACCCTTTTTCAAGGCAGCCCCCTCTTAAAAGATTGCTTGCACACACATGCTCCCACCCTCCCCAGTACCCTAGCCAACATTTCTGACTGCGCACCTCTACCCCGCTTGAGGGATGGCACATCACAGGATAGTTTTAACCCTCCCTTCCGACCTTCATTTCCTAAAAATTTTCTTTGATCATAAAATCAGGTAAGTAAGTCCTTGAATTAAGATGTTTTATCCTGCATCTATACCAATATAACAACCAAACCCCTGCACTTTCGGTACTAACTACATGTATTGCCAATTTAATTGCTTTGCTGTTGCTTAGTTAAAGGTTAAATACATGGCTGCTTATTTGCTATATACATGTAGTCTTGCAATGTAGGCTATGAATGTGGTGGATTTATTATTTTATTCAATTGTGTTGCTTTGAGACAATTTAAAGGGGAATAAGAGGCAAGTGATTTTGTACAGTTTTGCTATGAAAACAGTTACAGTGACTTCTATTTTCCTACAGCACCCTGCAATGTTGCAACCTGATATCATGATCGCATGCAACAAAAATCCCTTGTTTGCTGCAGTCATTGCAGGTGCCTGTGATAAGGATTGGTGATTGCACCGAACTAGCATACCCGGCGATTACCGGTTTATCCTGAAGTTGAGGGATAATTCAGATAACAGCAATTATAATTGCGAGAAGCAGCATGGTCAGCATAATTTGTAGTCAGTGTATTCAGCTGCTCTGGCATGTGGCCGTCCATTTTGACCTTGTGGACGCCCTAGACTCTTAACCGGTGAAACCTTATTTACTACTGCGATTTCTTTTTCAGTGCGCGGAAACGCCCAATCCCTTACTACCGTGCCAGTCCCCCTAGTTCAAGCTCATCTGTAAGTTCATATGGGTCATACAGTCGCAGCAGGTCCAGGTCAAGAAAAACGAGGTACCGGAGTCGCTCACCAAGTTACTCAAGATTGAGGAAGAGACGAAGCTGGAGCCGAACCTCACTGAGCAGTCTGGACATGTATAAAAAATAGCGGACTCATATCGATTGATTTATACAAAAATCTGCGCTCTGGTGTGATGGTCTCTGAGAGTGTTCAGGGATGACTCCGATCAGCTTGGTGTGTAGTCTTCTTAGAATTCTAGTGTGTAACATTTAAAGGTGGCGTACATGTAGCAGGGATTATTTTGCCACGCCTCCTTTAAATGTACATGTGAATGTGCTCAAAATTGCACTGAATAAATTAAGTCAGTGCGAGCGATTATCGTAGAATATGTGCCAAACAAGTTATGCTGTTGCAATGGCTTGAAGTCTTGGCTTCAGAAGTGTACATTACTCTTTTACTCAAATACTCAAAACATGTCTTCAGGACCATCGCACCACAGTTGAGACACACCAGATATATCTATGATGTTTTCGTGATGGTTGCCTGGCAACTGAATTATTTCTGTGCTGTTTTGATACATCCAAGGAAAGTCCAGAGTGTTATGGACCTATTGTATGTTAATTTGGACTTTTGCAAGTTCTCATGCCATTACTCAAGTTAGTTGTCGGACTGAGGTGTGGTGCATTTTCAACCTTATTTGCCATTTGTAGGAATTTCTTGACTGGGCTTGTCTGGAGATTTGGCAGAAAAACCATTTTACCCTCCAAGGGGTGTCAAGTTTGCCAGCTATGGTTATGTACATGTGCATGCCATTAGGAAAACACCTAACATACTCCTTCAGGGCTGAATTAGAAGGGGTACGTTGACCATTGTTCCCTTTGATCATGAGGGAGGACCTGCAATTACTTTGAGGGCATGGAAGCCTTTTTCTTTGTATCATTAGCAATTAAATTGATGAGACTCCCTCGTCTTGCTTCTAATTTAAAGGATCTAAGATTCAATAGAATAGGTGTGGTGTTTCCCTAAAGGTTTTCACCATCTACGCCAAACTATTTTCCCTTAAGTCATTTCATTTCGTGCTATGAATGTACAGAAGGGCTAAATTGTATTCTCCTGATGTCTCATAGAACAGAGAAAGAGAGATAAAGGGAGAATTTATATCATTTCAGCTCACAGTCCCCCCATTTTCTTGTATAGACTCGTCCAGTCTTTGCAATGGGAGAGTCCATTCAAAAACCTGGGGATGCGAAGGTTATATCTCGTGATCTATACTTGGTTATATGAATTAGCCAGGATTTCTGTAGCACTGTAAGCTTAAAGCATTATTATTGCAACATTTTAAAACTGTGTGATTCTTTCATGGGCCAATATTTTAGAATTTTGTCTTTAACGGTTTGAATGTGAGAATTGACTGATGATTTATAACGATGCGTACCGTTGGCTTTGATAAATTACCATTTAATTGCTTGCTCTGCTCCTTTCTAAGCATGCTAAAGTTAAAAATGAAAGAAAAGGTAACTTTTTTGTGCTTTCTTCTTCGTTAATTCTTATTTAGTGTACGGATGTAAAAAAATGGTGGTACTAATAAAGATTTTTGTGAATTCTGATGGCAAACTGTATGAATTGAGGTGAATTTACGCAACTCCTTTTTACGATTGCTACAGTTTTCTTTCAACCATTCATTGAAATATTGGCTACTATTCGTGTGACTTCCTTCTCGAAAGCCTGCATATCTGCATATCTGAAAATTTGCTTCTTGACAAGTTTTCTCAAGATTGAGATTTAAACCCTTTGCCAGCTGATGCTGATGAAGGCCTTGAGCTGGACAGGTGACACACCATAATTCTCCTCGAAAAGAGTACAGTATATATGTGGCCATCAATAAAATTGGGCAAGGTATATCCAAAAAATATATCTTGTGCATTGATCATGTTAATGAGATTAGAAAGTGGCATTAAAGGATCAGTTCGTAGGTTCTAAATTTGTCAGACGAAATTTGAATTTGAATTTTTTATTTTATTTATTTTATTTTATTGAATTTTTAATTATGTGAATAAATTGAGAATTCAAATTTTAAATGCTGTTGTGTGTATGGCTATAAAAAGACATGCATGCCAAGTTTCAACACTCTTGGTTGTGCATGATCTGCACTATGCATGACATAAATTCTGGTTTCAAGTCCAACAGATGGGACAAATAGAAATTTTTATGGACTGGGCCTTTAAATTGATGCAATAAAAATTGAACCATTCGTGCGATACAGCCAGCTAGTATATTCGACTATTACATGTACTTATTACATAATCTTGCAGACGACTTTCAATTCACAAATGTTGCAGCGGTGAAAATTTACGGCGCAAAATCTCAACTGTTTTGATCTATATGCCGTCTATCCTTGTCTTCAAGCAGATTTTCAGCTGAAAACCATATGGTCATAAATTCTTTGCTATTCGTGATATTAGATTTATAGAGGGCACAGATTCTCTGCATTTTATTCGATACTTTGATTTTGTGATGTTTTTACAACATATCATATTTGTTCAGGGATAAATGACGCATCATCTGACGGCCAATAACCATTTATAATTCAGAGAACGATATCTGTTGAATATTTTGTTACTAATAATGTCGGATTAATAACTTCTGTTGACTAGATGTAAGTGTATATCCAGTCCTTTGCAAACATGTATACATGTATATGATTTGTATCACTTTGTTCTTTTTTACCTTGATCCAATTATGCCATTGACCTGCATCAAACTCCGGATGAACTTCTCTCGTTGTTTTCATTGGTACTACACTGATTATATTGCGAATTGTTGTGATCCCTGTTGCTCACTGGCCTGATGAACTCTTATTTGGTACATATGTACGTCCTTTTAAATAGTTTGGTCCAAACTACAATGAATCCATATTTGTGTTTTTTTTTAAAATGCGATTGCCGTATAGTGTATCTTCAAAAATTGCGGACATGGTATTTTATTGTGTTTTGGAACCAAACTCAGTTTATTATGGCATCTAATATTCTTGCTTCTCCAAATCTTCTGGTTCATTAATGCTGCACGATATTAAAACTGGTCAAAGATCTAACATTGGCGTTAGCTAATGTGCTTATATTGCATATACATGTTTACATAATGCATATGGTTTATACCGGGATCAAACTAAGTAATTCATCCCAATTGATCCAAATTTGCATATTTTGCAGACTGATATTGGTAGAAATATATGGAGGCTTGTATAAGGTCTCCTCTTCCCAACTCTTGGCCAAATTGTCTCCTCCCACAGTATGAATTAACAATCCTGCTTTCAAAATAACTCGAGCACAAACAATGCCACTTTTTGCTTTCAAACCTCTTGTAATGCAGTGGTCAGTCCCCCCCCTCCCCGTCAAGGGAACACCACCAACATCGATCTGATGACGGTCCCTGAAGACTTTCAAATTTTTGAACTTATTATTTCCTGGTGACAATGATTGAAATCTTAAATACCGTGGACTTATCGAAATATTCAAATGATTTGATAACTCAGTAGTGTAAACCCCCTTTATTTTTGCAAGCCTGATTTTTTTGCGGGTTTGCATAAGGGGGTCAAAACGGGAATGTGAAAAATACTAAATCTAATGGCATAATCATTGGAAAACATCCACACGCAAATTTAATGGCAGTGAATTCTGACAAGGACACTTTGCTAAGATTAAGGGCGGTGAAAAAGGGTTTTTCAGTGATTTGTTTCAATGGACCTTGCCTTGCTAAAAAATTACAGCAGAGCTGCACACCTCACTATACAAGTCTTCCCTTGCTATGATTTGAAAATTGCTTTTTTTTTTCGCAGATTTATTTCATGGTTTTTTTCTCTTGGTAGGAAATAAGGTCCTCAGCACAGTTGGGCAATTCATGTATTTTTCCCTTTGTCCCGCATTTTCCCAATGAAAATTTATTTTGCCTGTGAAAATCACTGGAAATTTCACGGTGTAAAAAGCCCTTTTAATACTATGGAAACTTCCCCATCAAGATTGCTTGCAAGACAATGGCACATACTAAAAAGCTGCAAAGAGTTGGACATTTTGGTCACATTTTGTGATCTTGTTGTGAAGAATTTATTCTGAAATGTTTTCTTCAAGATTACGCACTTTCCAGTTTTCCGTGAACAACATTTCTGTGTATATTCATTTGTACAGAGCTATGCTTGTTGGTTAAACAACACAGCTATCGATGACGCATGTTTCTTTGACATTCTCGTCAATAATCTCAATATTTGAAGAGTTTTATTGCAAAAGGCGATTTGCACAATCGGACCACAGCATCGCGCATGATGTCTGTTTCAGGGCATTCCAGCCAACAGTAAAATAATCATGATGTACAAAATGTTCAATTGCATTTTGCCAAACTTGGAGGCCATTTTTCTCCAAACGGCAAAAATGGATATTGGGATGAAACTCTTCATTTGGTTATAACTAAAGCTTATAGTATTTATTTGTTCTTGCTTTTATAATGTTCACGTATTATTTGAAGACTCACGGATATTTATCCAGCAGGATACATCGACAGAAACTTCCATTATTTCAAATTCGGATTCACAGTCGTACCATTGCAGTTCATATGTCTGTCTTGGCTAATAGCCTGGTGGTCAATTAAAGGCCTACGCCCTTCTTGTAAAAATTTGAAAACTTAATTTGAATGTGAACATTTCCAAATGAGTAAACAAATACAAAATTCAACAGTGCTGTTGTGTAGGCTGTTGTACAAATAGTATACATGCCAAGTTTCAACAATTTTGTGTTATAATGACTGCGCTATGACAAAGTAAATCTATATTTACCTGAGCCACAAAAAAATACATTGAACACGAATGACTAAGGCCTTTCATGTATAGACAGTGCGGAATGTCAACAGTATGGGTATATAGCCCATGGGGCTGAAACCATTTAACCTACACCATCACCCTGGGGAATCAGCACTACAGTTTCTGAGGTAAGATTTCATGGAAATGTCACCCCTAATCCCGAGAACATCTTCCTAACCCACAGAAAATGCTAAATGTCTGTGTCAAAGTCACCAGATGGCTTGAAAGAACTTTCATTTGTTGGCCTGATAAAAAAACAGCATGGAATTCAAGTGTTGCAGATTTGAAGCAACTGTTATGAGCGAGAACATTGCACACTGTCCATGTTTGCCTGTTAATTGTAATGATGCCCCTAAGCAAAGTGCTCTTGCACTCGAAAACACAAAAGGGGAAGTCCTACCTCGGGCCGGGGAAAGCCCCTCGGGAAATGTGGTGCTGTTTCTCCAGGTGGCCTCGAACCGGTGAAGATGTTCATTGAACATATTATAAAGTTTATCCCTATTGGATTGATCTCTAACTTGCTGACGACATATCAGAAAGGACGCATGATATATACCAGTTATTTTAGAAATCTGCTGAAATATTATTCATACGACATAAATAAGCTAAAATATATTCATATGACATAAATATGCCTACGTTGGTGGCTATTAAATCAAACTTCTTTCAACACATTTTATCTGGTTTGCATTGGTTGGTGAAATCCATCCACTAAGTATATTACCAAGTAACAATAAAGACAAGTCTTTGTTAATTCTTGATATTGCAGAGCATAGATTAGAATCTATACTTTAGGAATAACATCAATGAAGTCTTTTTTCTTTCTTGCGTGAATCCTTAAAGAGTTGCATCACATTTTTACGAGGTTTTATTTCCATAATCTTTTATTTCCATAATCCATTATTTCCCTGATCTATCATCCGTAATAACTACTTAGACTTACAGCCGCATTTTCTTTCATTGTCCCAGAAAAATGTACGATGAAATTTTGTATCTTCGGATGTCTCAACTTTGTGATCATTTAAGGGTTTAAATATGAGATTTTTTAACATAAAAATCCTCGCAAAGAGAGTTAACCCTACAGTTTCACCGAATCTTGGCCTGGCTGCTTAATGGGCATTAACAGTTACCTCGGCGTTATATCTGAAGTCTTCTATTGCAACAGAAATTTACTGACGGGGAAACGCAAGTTTAGCTAAAGCTGGTGTTGGTCTCTTAGAACGCTGATTGAGCAGCTGGGCTCCAAAATCTATTCTTAAAGAACAGATTCTTATTCTCTGAATGCAGGATTAAGTGATGTTTAATGCACTACACAGTACACACTACACACCTGGAGGTACAACACAGTCACACATTTGCACCAACGGAGTTGTTGTTCAAAAGTTTGTCAAAACGGCCTACTTTTAATTCCTGTTACAACAACAAACTAATGAGTGTATTCATAACTATGATTTATAGAAGCCATGCTGGCTGGTGATGTTTATTTGGGCCAATTGGGAGACATCTCTATTACATGTATATGTTAAGTAAAGTTACTAATTCGGTTTACCCTTTTCACTGCCTAGACATATCTGACCAAATTGAAAATGTATAAACTCATGGGGAAGGAATTCCTAAAACTTATTGCACAGGTATTCATTGAAAAGCTCCCACTAAACGCTTTCAAATCAATACAGATGCGACATGGTTTTAATAATATTTCAGATTTCAAGACATTTTTCCTATATTGAGAAAAAACGCCACTGGCAGTGAAAGGCTTGTCTATAGCCTTGCACGAATATTAAGTATGTACTGTTCGATGCACATTGATTTACTTCGTCTGCAAGGGGTCTGTAGGTTGCCTGCACTTTTAAAAGTGATAGCCTTCAAACATGTCCATAATCTCTAGTTCACAAGGTATTATTGACCATGGGAAAAAGGGTGTCGCTTTCACTAATGACTTTATTGTGATGCATATCATATTTTTATATCGATATTGACTTGTACATATTATTGATTTTCGACTTTACTGCTCCTCTTGCTCATTTTGTGTCTAAAGGGACCTTTAATTTTTGTTTATGATTTTACTCATCAAAATTCTATAAAGCGGTCATTGACATTGCATTACTAGTCTTCAACAAGAATAGGGAAATACTTTGATTATTTTTTGTGTTGTAATCTATTATGCGGAAAAGGTCATAAAGTATCTGTTGGTCTTGGATTGGAAAGAGATTATAACCATAGTAAGTAAGTGTCGAGTCTTCTGGCGGCCGTTAACCCATTAGGTTTCTCTCATTTATTAAAAGCTGCTATCTATTGTGTATGTATTCAAACTGCATTACTAGATTGTGTAAGGTTTTCTTGCTATTGTATTTTAATCAATTTTGGAAAATTTGCCCATAAGAACTGAACGATACATTATCAATCTGATTGGCGGTCATGTTCGTTCTTAGTTGGGCAGTTTATAACCTGATAACTCTGGATAATATTGACTTACATTTCATAAGCTTTCGGACTCAGCTGAGTCCTTGGTCACATGATCACTCGTGACGTCATCGGGCGTAGTGATCAATATTATCCAGAGTAAGTCAATATTATCCGGTAGCTTATAAACTGTCCAACTATCAATCTACCTGGATGATGAGTCTCCATAGTGATATTCATTCTTCTAGAGAGCATTTTGCATACTGTAGCAAGACATTGTTTGCTGTTGTTTTGGAATAGAACTATTTCACTACTGTCTTTGTCTCACTAGACCAAAAAACAAGGAGAACGTGAAAAATCAACGAAGTGTGAAATGAATACCACAATGAACAAGGAGAAATTTCTTGCTGTTATATTGCAACGTTCCTATTAGCTTGATAATCACTGATAATATTTTGATACGTTCCATACATCACCTTGGGGGTGATCATTATGTGCTTCACTTAAGTAAGGCAATCATTTGCAGCACAAAGTATTCAGCACAAGTCCCTTGAATATCGATGGAAAGTGAGGGATCTATTGATGCCAAAATAAAACTAACCAGTTTAGTTTGTGTGAACTTTTTTCCAGAATTGATGCACAATTTTTTCTTCAGATTTGGTATAAAAAGGTGGTTTTCTGCGATTCGTGACCTAATGGGTTAAGTGGCTCTTACCTGCTGTTGATAGCTGCCCTAGCATATAAACCATAAATTCACTTAGGAGGTGAAATGTTTGGTTGACAACCTAACTTTAATATCATTATTGAAATTGCTTGTTGTGATTTTGGCAACTTATGCTTTCAACCCAACCCTCTTCGAAAATCGCTTTGTAACTTACTTCTAAAGAGTTCGAGAAGAGCTTTTCATAAGGTGTTTTAATCACTTTTAAAAGCTTCAAGAAGAGTTTTTCAGTCACTTTCTGTCTATAATCTATTTCACATGGTAATAAGCTTTGTAAATTTGTTTGCCGGTAAGAAAAGGATGAAACTAAATGTATATGCAAGTATTTGATTTATGATGTGCAATGCGGCTTTTTAATGTCAATTGCCTGTATAGGGCATTGGTCACAGGGACCTCTAGCGCTCCGGAAACCAGTGATTTACGCCGCTGCCACCTGTGATCATTATCGCATATGACAAAAATCGCTGGTTTGCGGTGGTCATCGCTGGTGCCTGCGACAAGAGCCGGTGAATGTAACAACCTGCAAACAATATCAAACCCACCAATAAGTGGTTTTACTTGCAGACAAGAGATCTTCTTGTCGCACAGAGCAGCGATTATAATTGCAGGTTGCTGCAATTCAAATGGCTCGTTTGCGGGATGTTTATCTATAAAACACTGTTCGAAAAATCTGCTGATGCAGACATTGACCCAAATTGTCCATTTAAATGGATAGATTCGTTACTGATATTTAATTCAAATGTCCTAATCTTCCCTTAAAGACAAATTGAATTGACCCAACAACAAGTATTGTTCTGCTACACTCTATAAATGTGGCGTGTTGTTCCTTTATATCAATTGTTGAGTCAAATTAGTTAAAAGGGCCTACAGACAGGAGGGCAGGGGTCAAAGTGGTCAACTTCAGGGGACTAGTATGTGCAGTAAACAGACTGGGTCATGTTTGATTCAGCATTAGATATATTCTGAACACAAGCGTGAATAGTTTCATTGTACTGTGTGATGGAAAAGACCCCTATTGGCAATATTGTGCAACTTAATCTGACTTAATTGGCTCCTGCCTGTAGAGCCCCTTTTGAAGCAACTGGTAATTAATTGATTCCATTTGTTCATATGATTATAAATTTATGACAGTACATTTGTCAGATCCATTGATTCGAATATTTTTGTTTAACTCTTCCACAGTTTACGACTTAATTGGGAAATTTCACCATTGCTCTATCAGCTGATCAGTGGATACATATATGTATTCGATTGCCAAATATGTGCTCATAAAGTAATATCTAGCATTGCAGTTTCACTGGCACAACAATCAAGTTTGGACTCACTGGAGTCAAGCACCTTGAAGAGGGGAGGAAATGGGGGCATCTGTCTCGTAACGGCACAGTTAACCGTGAATCTTGCCAGCATAAAGACCATTCCTCTCCTTCTCTCCAAGATAACACACATGTAGCTAAAGACTGAATCGATGACGAGCACATGTCACTTTGTAAAATCTTATGCGTTTCAATATGATACTCTTTATGGTAATAGCTAACCAGTCGCGCAAATTCCGGTTCCCTTTTGGTCTAACGTGCCGATTCTAGTTTTAGATGCCCATCGTATCGATATCACTTAGAACTATTTCAACATTATTCATCCAAAACAGAGGTACTCCACAGCAGTAAAGCCGGTGACTGACTTGCACAACAATTCAGTGGTTTGTATTGCTAATTTACACTACACTGCTTAAAAACACTGTAACAATACAAACTTATACAATACAATACATTAATTGCCTGAACTGAACACAACGGACCTGAAGGGTTAACTGGAATACAGTATTGTACTCAAAAAAACTATATCGTGCGGGAATATGAATGATTATAATCTGTTTCACCATAAAGTTACAAATGCACCATATTGCAATTACCCTGATCACATGGTAGCGTTTTTTTCTTTTAAAGTTATAAATTCAAGATGGGTGCGTAAAAAATTGGTCAAAAACAGGACTGAGTGCCAAAGAGAGAAATCGTTATACTCTAGAGGGGCCTACTTTGAATTTCCCATTTAAGCCCCTCAATTTTCTCTAACTGGCCCCTCCCTTATAAGGCTTTTTTAAAAATTCTCTACCGTGTGGACTGGGCAGAAGGCGCTGTGCTGATTTCACATTTGATGTAAATTTTACTGAATTGTTGTTTGTTGATTTATTGATTTATACCGTCTGTCATATTTACTTCTATTGGATGAAGACTGAATTTGGTCATATTGATATGAATTATTTTGCTCCCTGTAGTTATTTAAGTATTCTATTCTATTTCTATTCAGTGTTGTCTTTCTATTTTGATCAGAATATTCTATGAATTGCTTTTTTTGTGCATTGTATCTGCGACTTGGAAATTGAATGATAGTTATTATTGTTATTATTGATATGTTTGCCTGAAACCTGCAATCCTGTAAACTGCATTAGTCTGGCACTTCCAGTTGCTATACTCCTATTACCGCACCCCTTGCGAAATAAAAGTATGGGCAATTTCTATTTCTGCTCATATAAAGGCCTAGCATTTCTATCAAAAAGCAACCATGAGCGTTATGATGTTGATATGTTTGCCTGAAAACCTGGCACTTCCATTTAATATACTCTAACAGTACCCATTGTGAACTAAAGGTATAGGTGATTTTGAGATTCTGTCTTATTTAAAGGCCTTGCATTTCTATCAAAAAGCAACCATAGTTTAAAGTTGAATTTTCAATTCATGTACATGTATGTACTAAGGGTGAAGTTTTTATCAATATTATTACACAAACATGTCATAGTGGTTCGGCCTGTTAGATATTGGTGTGGCCTGTTTCAACTGAATCTCTCTGCTGCACGAAGCATGTCAATTTTAACACTGTGATTGCAATGTAACCACTGTCAAAAAACATGGAGTCTTTTGATGTACTTGGCTTTAAAGATCATAATTCTAAAGCACAATTCGGTAAATCAGTTAATTACATATGAAATGGGTTCCTTTAAAAATGTAAGTAAAAACCTCAGCATAAAGTACTCGTAGGCTTAGGTGTAATCTCTGCATAACATCATGGATCATACTCAGACTGTCAAAATGAGAAGTGTTTTATTTAGACAGAGATTCAATTCAGTTTAGGCTGCTAAGTTTTTGTAGGTAACCATAGTTGATGACTTGGCAAGTAAATTTGCTTATTAGGTCAATTTTTAAGCACAAAAAAATACACAATGTCTTCTCTCATGTCTACTCATCATGATTTATATGGGACATACTGTGGCAAAAGAGGTCACTTGGGGGTCAAAGACAGATATTGAGTTATTGGCATGGGTTGATTTAGCACAAAATTACCTTTAAAATGATATGACACTTCCCAATCACTTGAGGCATGGATTTCTAAACACATCATATGTTGGAAGTTTTTCTTTTGAGAGAAAAAAATTAATAAAGATGAGTCCCAGTTTTCTATCAGAAATTACACATTTCATCCTTTGACCTGATGCCAGAATTCAGATGGCGGGTTCAGTGAGGATTACATCTGAAGCCACAAGAAAGAAGATCTGTGTATTGTAACTCAGTTTTCCAACTCTGGTCACAAATTGGTCCAAAGCCATTTGCACAAGAAAGACGATATTGTGCAGTGTCTCGTTCGTTGAAGGTCATATCGAACATTTCAAGTTCAGAGTGATTGATTTCATTAAGAAAAGGAACTTTAGCTGGGAGTTTACTTCGAGCCTGGTCATGATGCTGCTCCTCTGAGTTATTGGCGACATTAATCACGTCATTATGATATTTGACCCCTACAATGGAATATCCTTCATAAGATTTCACTGCCGTTCAGCTCTGTCAATTGTTCAAGGCTACATTTCTAAAGTTTATTTGTCAAATCTATAGTGATATTGTAGTGATATGGTAAAGGTAAAACAACAAGGGGAGGGCGTGGGAGATTCTATTCATGCTGGAGAGATGTCCCATTTGTTGTCATATTTCACACTCATCTTTTGTTTGATGCAAAGGAATTTATGTCTTTTAGTTTGTGATTTCTTATCAAAGTGATCTGCTCAACAAACATATCATGATCCTGTAGTGTATAAACAACCATAAACGTCAACAATCTTCGAAAGTTGGTGGAATGATCACTTCGATATTATATGATGTACGCAACATTTGGGATGAAAACAGATTAAGACTGTTGACAGCTTTGCATATTTGTAGCTACATAGAGCTGCATCTGCTTCTAGGTTCACTCACTAAAGTATAATGAACAAGAATTTAGAATTCAGAAGAGATTGGTTAAGTGTATAGCCGGTATGACTTTCTCGTCGCCATGTTGACCAGTCCGCACTTGTCTTTTATATGTAAACTACATGTACATTCATTTTAGTTAACAAAACCATCCTCCATGGTGAGGGAATAATTCACTGTACAGTAATCATTGTGTGATCCAATAATGGGGAATTTAATGTAACTATGTCTTTCCTTGTTCTTGCCAAAACAGACACTAGACTAAAAGTGTCCTTTTTCCCACCAAATGCCCCACCGAATTCCTGAACAGTCCAGACAGTTGGTTTCTCAAGGACAGCATGCTTCAGGCAGCGGGTTGTGCCTCAGGACAAGATCATACCCGACGATCTAGTCAGTTGATTCCCCAAGGACAGCATGCTTCTGGCAGCGGGTTGTGCCTCAGGACAAGATCATACCCGACGATCTAGTCAGTTGATTCCCCAAGGACAGCATGCTTCTGGCAGCAGGTTGTCTCAGAGGACAAGATCATAACCGGACGATCTAGTCAGTTGATTCCCCAAAGACAGCATGCTTCTGGCAGCAGGTTGTGCCTGAGGACAAGATCATAACCGGACGATCTAGTCAGTTGATTCCCCAAAGACAGCATGCTTCTGGCAGCAGGTTGTGCCTTAGGACAAGATCATAACCCGACGATCTAGTCAGTTGATTCCCCAAGGACAGCATGCTTCTGGCAGCAGGTTGTCTCAGAGGACAAGATCATAACTGGACGATCTAGTCAGTTGATTCCTCAAGGACAGCATGCTTCTGGCAGCAGGTTGTCTCAGAGGACAAGATCATAACCGGACGATCTAGTCAGTTGATTCCCCAAAGACAGCATGCTTCTGGCAGCAGGTTGTCTCAGAGGACAAGATCATAACTGGACGATCTAGTCAGTTGATTCCTCAAGGACAGCATGCTTCTGGCAGCAGGTTGTCTCAGAGGACAAGATCATAACTGGACGATCTAGTCAGTTGATCCCTCAAGGACAGCATGCTTCTGGCAGCAGGTTGTCTCAGAGGACAAGATCATAACCGGACGATCTAGTCAGTTGATTCCCCAAAGACAGCATGCTTCTGGCAGCAGGTTGTGCCTGAGGACAAGATCATAACCGGACGATCTAGTCAGTTGATTCCTCAATGACAGCATGCTTCTGGCAGCAGGTTGTGCCTGAGGACAGGATCATAACCGGACGATCTAGTCAGTTGATTCCCCAAAGACAGCATGCTTCTGGCAGCAGGTTGTGCCTGAGGACAAGATCATAACCGGACGATCTAGTCAGTTGATTCCTCAAGGACAGCATGCTTCTGGCAGCAGGTTGTGCCTGAGGACAAGATCATAACCGGACAATCTGGTCAGTTGATTCCCCAAGGACAGCATGCTTCTGGCAGCAGGTTGTCCCAGACGACAATATCATAACTGGACGATCTAGTCAGTTGATTCCTCAAGGACAGCATGCTTCTGACAGCAGGTTGTGCCCGAGGACAAGATCATAACCCGACGATCTAGTCAGTTGATTCCCCAAGGACAGCATGCTTCTGGCAGGAGGTTGTCCCAGAGGACAAGATCATAACTGAACGATCTAGTCAGTTGATTCCCCAAAGACAGCATGCTTCTGGCAGCAGGTTGTCTCAGAGGACAAGATCATAACCGGACGATCTAGTCAGTTGATGCCTCAAGGACAGCATGCTTCTGGCAGCAGGTTGTGCCTGAGGACAAGATCATAACCGGACGATCTAGTCAGTTGATTCCCCAAAGACAGCATGCTTCTGGCAGCAGGTTGTGCCTGAGGACAAGATCATAACCGGACGATCTAGTCAGTTGATTCCTCAAGGACAGCATGCTTCTGGCAGCAGGTTGTGCCTGAGGACAAGATCATAACCGGACAATCTGGTCAGTTGATTCCCCAAGGACAGCATGCTTCTGGCAGCAGGTTGTCCCAGACGACAATATCATAACTGGACGATCTAGTCAGTTGATTCCTCAAGGACAGCATGCTTCTGACAGCAGGTTGTGCCGGAGGACAAGATCATAACCCGACGATCTAGTCAGTTGATTCCCCAAGGACAGCATGCTTCTGGCAGGAGGTTGTCCCAGAGGACAAGATCATAACTGAACGATCTAGTCAGTTGATTCCCCAAAGACAGCATGCTTCTGGCAGCAGGTTGTCTCAGAGGACAAGATCATAACCCGACGATCTAGTCAGTTGATTCCCCAAGGACAGCATGCTTCTGGCAGCAGGTTGTCCCATAAGACAAGATCATAACCCGTTGATCTGGTCAGTTGATTCCTCAAGGACAGCATGCTTCTGGCAGCAGGTTGTCTCAGAGGACAAGATCATAACCCGTCGATCTAGTCAGTTGATTCCCAATTTCCACTGGCTACCTATTGAGGCTCGCATAGATTACAGGCTGTTACTCCATGTGTATAATGCTTTGAAATCTAATGGCCCTTCCTACCTCTCAGACCGAGTCAGTGTCCATGTGCCATCGAGATCACTTCGATCAGCGTCGAGTCTAACCCTCTCTGTGCCCTCTAATACTAAAAAGCTGGGTGACCGATATTTTGCTGTTGCTGGTCCCGTACTGTTCAATGGTCTCCCTGAGCAAATACGAACCTTGGAGGCAGTCAGTGACTTTAAGCGGGCCATCAAAACTCATTTATTTTCCAAATATTTTTTTTAAATGGGTAAAGTCTTAGTTTTTATATTTCTCTTCATTACCATTGTTTTAAATTTCTTATGTTTTACACCAATGTTTTACTAATGTAAAGTGCTCTAGTTTTTTAAATATTTTCCTTTATTACCATTGTTTTAAATTTCTTATGTTTTACACCAGTGTTTTACCAATGTAAAGTGCCTTAGAGCTCGTTTTACCTGTATAGGGCACTATAAAATATGGTAATTTAATTTAATTTAATTTAATTCCCCAAGGACAGCATGCTTCTGGCAGCAGGTTGTGCCTGAGGACAAGATCATTACCCGACGTTCTAGTCAGTTGATTCCTCAAAGACAGCATGCTTCTGGCAGCAGGTTGTCTCAGAGGAGGTTGTCCAGAGGACAAGATCATAACCCGACGATCTAGTCAGTTGATTCCCCAAGGATAGCATGCTTCTGGCAGCGGGTTGTGACAGGAGACAGGATCACCAATAGACCATCTAGTCAGTTGATTCAACAAGAACAGCATGCTTCTGATAGCAGGTTGTGCCTAAGGACAAGACCACCGCTAAACCATCTCGTTAGTTGAACCTAAACCCCCTCTTTTTATAATTGAAAAAAACAAAGATATCCCAAAACAAGACAAAATAACCCAACTTGCAAAGTATGCCATGCTGAACTTAAAGGTGTCTGGAGGCTGAGCAATGTCAATACATTGAGGGTCAAAATAAAAGTGCACGAAGTGTACGGATTCAAGATGACAACTCTCTGAGATGAAATGAACGTCTCATTTTTCTCACCATGTCGGCAAGACGGTGGGGGTGGCCCGACTCAGTATGGCTGTGACTGTCTTGTCTGTCTCACCGTCTTGTCAAGATGGTGGAGGTGCCAAGTGAAATACGGTTAAGTAATGCACGTCTCATTGTTCTCCCATGTTGGCAAGACGGTGGAGGTGACAGGACCGACTCAGTATGGCTGTGACTGTCTTGTCTGTCTCACCGTCTTGGCAAGATGACGGAGGTGCCGAGTGAAATTTGGTCAAGTAATGAACCTACCATCTTTCACACGATGTTGGCAAGACGGTGGAGGTGCCAGGCCAGACTCATTATGGTTGTGACTGTCTTGTCTGTCCCGCCGTTTTGGCAAGATGGTGGAGGTGCCAGGTGAAATTAGGCAAGTAATATACGTCTCATCTTTCTCTCCTTGTTGGCAAGACGATGGAGGTGCCAGGTCCGACTCAGTACGGCTGTGGCTGTCCTGTATGTCTCAACGTCTTGTCAAAAAGGTGGCGGTGCCGAGTGAAATTTGGTCAAGAAATGAACGTCTAATTGTCTTCTCCATGTTGGCAAGACGGTGGAGGTGCCAGGCCCGACTCAGTATGGCTGTGACTGTATTGTCTTTCTCGCCGTCTTGGCAAGATGGTGGAGGTGCCAAGTGAAATTCGGTCAAGAAATGAATGTCTCATTGTCTTCTCCATGTTGGCAAGACGGTGGAGATGCCAGACCCGACTCAGTATGGCTGTGACTGTCTTGTCTGTCTCACTGTCTCGGCAAGATGTAGGAGGTACCAAGTGAAATTTGGTCAGGTTGCGAATGACAATCTTTCTCACCTTGTTGACAAGACGGTGGAGGTGCCTGGCCCGACTCAGTATGGCTGTGACTGTCTTCTCTGTCTCACCGTCTTGTCAAGATGGTGGAGGTGCCAAGTGAAATTAGGTCACGTTATGTATGTCCATTTTTTCTCACCTTGTTGGCAAGACGGTGGAGGTGTCAGGCCCGACTCAGTATGGCTGTGACTGTCTTCTCTGTCTCACCGTCTTGTCAAGATGGTGGAGGTGCCAAGTGAAATTTGGTAAAGCAATGTTCGTCTCATCCTTCTCTCCATGTTGACAAGACGGTGGAGGTGACAGGCCCGACTCAGTATGGCTGTGACTGCATGTCTGTCTCAGCATCTTGGCACGATGGTGGAGGTGCCAAGTGAAATCTGGTGAAGTTATGAACGTCCAATCTTTCTCACCATGTTCGCAAGACGGTGGAGGTGACAGGACCGACTCAGTATGGCTGTGACTGTCTTGTCTGTCTCACCGTCTTGGCAAGATGGTGGAGGTGCCAAGTGAAATTTGGTCAAGTAATGAACCTCCCATCTTTCACACGATGTTGGGAAGACGGTGGAGGTGCCAGGCCAGACTCAGTATGGTTGTGACTGTCTTGTCTGTCTCACCGTCTTGGCAAGATGGTGGAGGTGCCAAGTGAAATTTGGTCAAGTGATGAATGTCTAATCTTTCTCGCCTTGTTGGCAAGACAGTGGAGGTGTCAGGACTGATTCGGTCTGTTTATGACCGTCTATGGAAGATGGTGGAGGTGCCAAGAGAAATTTGATCAAGTGATGAATGTCTTGTTGGCAAGACTTGGGAGGTACTAGGCCTGATTCGGCCTGGTTGTGACTGTCTTGTCTCTCTCGACGTCTTGTCAAGATGGTGGATGTGCCTAATGATATTTGGTCAAGTGATGAATATCTCATCTTTCTCAACCTGTTGGGAAGATAGTGGAGGTGCTAGGCTCAAATCGGTGTTTTTTTTACAGTTCAGTCACTCTCTCAGTGTAATTTAAGTTATTTAGACTCAAATCTTTACCATCATATTTGCAATACGGTGGTGGTTTAAAGCCTGTTTTGACCAGCTTGTGACTGTCTTATCTCTCTCACCATCGTGATAAGATGGTGCAGGTGCCAAGCCTTATTTGGTCTTCTTTTGACTGTCTTCTCTCTTACCATCTTGGCAAGATGGTTGAGGTGCCAAATGAAATTTGGTCAAGTAATGAAAATCTCATTTTTCTCACCTTGTTGGCAAGATGGTGGAGGTGCAAGGCCGAAATTTGGTCTGAATGAGACCATCTTGTTCCTCCTACCGTCTTGGCAAGATGGTGGAGGTGCAAAGTGAAATTTGGTCAAGTAATGAATGTCCAATCTTTCTCACCTTGTTATCAAGACGATGGAGGTGACAGGTGCAATTCTGCCTGGTTATGACCGTCTTGTTAAGATTCTGGAGGTGCCAAGTGAAATGTAGTGGTTTTTGGTGGAGGTGCCAGGCGTGATTCGGTCTTTTTGTGACTATCTTTTCGGTTGCACTGTCTTGACAAGATGGTGGAGATGCCAAGTGAAATTTGGTGAAGTTACAAATGTTCAATCTTTCTCACCTTGTTGGCAAGACAGTGGAGGTGCCAGGCCTGATTCGGTCAGGTTGTGACTGTCTTCTCAAGATGGTGGAGGTGCCATGTTAAATTTGGAGGTCTTTGGTGGAGGTGACAGGCCCAATTTGTTCTTGCACTAGGATTTAATACTGTGGAGATAGATATATATCAAAGATGTGTTTCTAGGATTTAATAACAGTAATTGTTTTAACAGCTTCGACACAGGGACTGAATACAATGGAATTCTAAAAGCCTCTCTTCAGAGATTCATTACAGTGGGGCTTTTAGTAACTCCTTCACTTGGCTTGAATACAGTGGTACATTGAATAATCTCTTTCTAGGATTTAATACAGTAGGTTTCAGCTCTTGCACTGCAATACAGTGTAGCTATAAAAACTCCATTTCTAGGATTCAAATCAGTGGTGCTTTAACCCTGTTGCTGCCAACTGCGACAGGTCAAACAAGACCAGGGCTTATGTCACCGTGTCAACTGCGACCTTGGCCGTTTTCAATGACTTGACTACATCACTGACTTTGTGTTAACAGGCAATTTAAAAGGTTTGTATGGGACATGATGTAATATCGAAAATCATGCTGGCATAACGTGACACAAGCATAAAATTGTACACTAGGATTCAATCCAGCGGGACTTTAAGCATTTTCCATGTACACCGTGCGTTAAAGCGTCATTCACAGAAAGATGTAACGTCACTTTTTTTGACAGTGCATTGCGTCATGATGTCATTGAATCGGTACTTTAGTCCATTGTAGTGTGCGTTATGATGCCCTGGACTGGTTAATCAGTCGGCAAAAGCGAATTTGCTATCAGCTCCCACAGGGCAAATCCTCTACAGCGCAGCTGAACTTCATCAAAGAATCAAGGTCCTCAAGTCCAAGGTTACTTTGAAGATAGTTGTAGAAGAATTCCGGGGCTTGGATTGACAGTTTCTTCAGGAAGACCAAGTGCTTTCCATGCATAGTTAACAACTTTGGCAAGCTATAAAGAAAGACAGGAACATTGAGTTAAAGGTGATATTGGAAGATAATTTGTGGAATGCGTTCGCATATATGAAAAGTACAAGGAAAGGGGTGCTTTGTGAATTGTAAAGTATGAGCAATTTGTTACAAAAAGGATGATTTTTGATGATGCACTCAATTTTTATGTTTTTCAGTGATGGAATAACCCACAGTGACAGGCATAACTGGATAGGAGTAGGTTTTTTTGTTAAAGAATGTCTTTTTTTAATTGATTGTGTTGTAAATCTGATTGGGCCATAAATAGGGGATCGTAAAATGATGGCCTGTCCTCCATTCGGGGCTCAATTGTAAATCTTATTATCTAGGTATAAGCATAGGTACCACTGAGATTCTTGTGAGTGCGCGTGTGTGTGTGCGTGCGTGGGTGGAGGGGGGGGGGGGTAGGCAATGGTCTGTACATCAATACAAACAAACCGTCACTTACAAAGATACATCATTTTTATTCAACCAATCCATGACGTCCCTTGGCTTCCATTTCGAGATATCCGAGTCGTGAGACGTCAATGGTGACGACTTTACAGGTTGTGCTTCTTCAGCTGTGATCTGTAAAAATAGAAGACTGTCAGATGCAGTTTACTACTTCATATAATTCCCATTTGTGAAGTCACACTTGATGGCTCAAAGCTAAACATAATTTGAATTGAATTTTCCAGTTATTCCTACATGGACGTACTGAATAAAAAATTCAAGAATGAAAGTGCATTGATAGATTTGGTTGACTTCAATTTTAACTTCAAGTCAAAGGACCTGTCGGTAAATCACTGTCTATAAAATTTGTCCTGAAGGTATCTTTCCCATTGAAAAAATCTTTTTGTGACTTTTACTTCAGGAATAGATATTATTCGTGAAATCTGCAATAATAAAACGCCTACAAAAACTGGGCGATTTGTAGTATCCGTACCTTCTCAACAACAGGAACAGCAGGAAGGGCCCCGGGTTTACCCCTCGGGCCAAGAACCCTTATCAGTTCAGCTAACTTCTTATCAAAGGGATGCTTTCCCGAGAAATCGTAGTAGAGTTTTGTGCCAATGAGTAGACCGAGCCAGCCATCGGGACGATAGTTTGCTTGCACCATGATGGGAATGATCTCCTTGTTCATACGGTAGGCATATTCAGCCTCTGCAATGGTAAAAGAGACCGATTTAGATTGCAAACTTGTTTGGATGTCTTAGGATTGCCAGTGCAAACCCTACCTACATGGATTGCTTCATGATGACTTGATTGTTTTCATTCTGCCATTGGTTAAAACAGAAAACAAGCAATTATGTGTCTCAAAAAAGCCACTTGCCAAAACTGAATCAAATGACAAGTGTATTTACAAACAACCCTTCACTTAATCTCCAGTTCGGACTACCCTTGTAATTTTCTGAGGACAACAGTAGAATTTTCCATAGTTGCAGCCATGGCCCCGTCGACCCCTCCATCAGTTATACATCTTTCAGAGTTATATTTTGCACCCACCTGATCTACAGTTTGGACTGTCCTTGTATTTCTCTGATACACAAGCTAAGACAATGGTCGAGTCTTCCACAGCTTCAGCCATGGCCTGTAACGTTGACCCCTCCATCTGTTCTACATCTATCCAGGTCTTATAACCACTGGCTTTGAGGCTATCAGAGATCTGAAATGACAAAGAGAATCAAATTTAAAGGGGCTATAACTCGGATCCTCTCCAACCTGTGCTTCATCTACCCATGTCTCAAACCAAATGGCTGTAGGTTATCAGATAATCTGCCTTTGCGGGAAGCAGTTGGATTGAGCCAGTCTCCTGGTGGAGTCAGCAGCGCCCTGTACACAATACACATACGGAGACTTCACCGTTTCTATGAAGTTAGTGAAAGCTATTATTCCAACAAGATTCAAAATAGTACAAATTCTCATGTCCTTGATAATGTTGACTACTTGCCTACCTTTTTAACTAAGTCTTGATGTGACCAATCGTAACTCAGCATGATGTGAGGCTGTTTCTCGGTTGATTCTCCACCAACAATGTCAGACGACGACACTTAAATTGGAAAGAATGCAACGGTTCAAGCAGCAGGTCTGGAGAAAATGGGATTGTTTGCAAGAAGGATCTACATATATGATACTTCTAACAACCAATGCATCTCGATGGTAAAAGGGTTCTAGGAGGGAGTCTGCAGTAATAGTGGTTGCAAGAAAGGACCCATACATGTATATAGTACCTCAAACAACCAATGCACCCTGATGATGAAAGGGTCTTAAGTAATATTAGTCGCAGAATTAGTCTTCATATAATACCTCTAACAGGAGTAGTGTCTTTCCGTTTTACGTTTATTTCCCACAATGCTCCTTCACAGCGTTTCCTTAGACGCCAGTTAGGGCTGTTCTTGAGACCCTTGAGCAATGGTACGATGTTTGGATCGTCCTGAAAGATTAAATGACCACAATGAAAATCTACAATGACAATGACATTCAAGAAGAGTGGAATTCTGTGCAAAGGAATCTTTCCTTCTTCATGGTGTGCTGGCCTTATAGTAAATGTACTATAGTTTGAGAGAATTGGCTTCCTTTAATGTCAGGTATGCCCTGCCTGATGTCATTGAATCGGCCTCAACCTGGCACCTAGCTCTGTTCATGACATGACTTCTTTAGGGACGTCATTAGGTCCTGAAAATCATATCATGCCAGATTTCAAAACTTTGACGTACCCTCATCCGGTCTTTGTTATCATCGTGAAAAGCCAGCATCCATATCGCTTCCGCAGCAGCAGATTTCTCGTCATCATCTCCAATCTCAAGAAGCCTCACCAGTGGCTTAAGCCCACCGAGCTCAGCTATCAGGCACTTGTTGGTGTCATTCTTGGCCATACCTGCAGAAGAATATGCATATAAATAAGAAATGGGGTAGCCATCTTATGGAGTTACATTGAAAATGCAGCAGAATCCCTTGCAAATGAGCCAAGGACCATCACCATAAATAGAAAGGTAGAAGCAGTTGTAGTGGTGTCTACGGTCACATGAAGGAATTTGGTTGCCATTTCAAAAGTATAGTGTCTTCATAATTACAACCTGGGAAACGATGCCTTAGGCCTTCAACAAAGGATGTTAAGCAATGCTACTGATAAAAGCTTACTGGATACTGCTGGTTTGCACAGAGTGACAAGCTGAATTGTATTTCATTGATTTTCTGCCAAAGAGTCACACTTCCCAATTTACCTGTCAAGGCCTCTGTTAGCTCATAAGAAGAGAATCCATCGGCCCGTTTGTCTGGCGAGCTCAACGCTTTCTTCAAGGTCAGGATCGTGAAGTCGAACACCTCCTTATCGGCGACGAGGAGGTCGTTGTTTTCTTCGTCAATGATATAGGAGAGAATCATCACCGCTGTCGCTTTGATGGCTGGAATAAAGAAATTCCAACATCAGTGGCTAATATTCATGAGACAGTTTTGCCCACCGTCATTAGTTAATTTGTGGTTCTTCATACAGTGATCCGAGGAATAGTACAGGCCCAGCATTGTAGTTTAAAATGTCCAAGAATAGAATGTCTAGGGAACATAGGATTCTATAATGCGATTTAATCTGGCTTTTAACCGGTCCCTCATACATACCCTCATTTTTGCATTTGAAGTAGGGAAAAATGATATCGACGGCATTGTGCTTGCTGTACTTCATCTTAACATTGGGCGCCTTTACGCAGTTGTGGAGGACTCCAAACGCCGAAAATATCGGATGGTTGGCCATCCTGCTGAGCTGAAGAAGAGATGCAGTTTTAGGGCAAAGGCAATTAAGTGCATGGAAACATTTGAACTTATTGCAGAACTGCTTTCTGTGCAGAATTGAACCCAAGATGATTTTATGTCATTTCCACACGGTTTCTGCAAAATTGCCATAGCTCAGTAATCATAAGTATGGTTGTGTTCAAAGGATACTTCTTGGGGGTTTTAAAGATGTACATGTTTCAATGTTTTTGATATTACACACTGCAAACTGCTTAATTCTAGAGTCAGAAGTTAGGAATAAGTTAATGTACATGTACATGTACCTTTGGATCCATTTGAGCCATTTGCAGGACTTGATCTGTCATGAACTCCACGTCACTAAGCAGGCTCTCGACTATCCCCGTCTCTGCAAACTTCTTAGCAAGCCCCTTGCACATGTCCGTAAAATTCCACATAAAATTCCTTAGGATTAGTAGGGCAATATCACTTGGTGTATCCGTAGAATGTTTGGTATAATGCACATATTTTTTTGAAAGCATCAGATGAAAATAGAGTTGAGAAATAACCTTTGCAAAGTCTGTCTTAGTAGCAAGATAATCACCCATCCTTTTCCGCTCGTCCTTATGAGTAAAGGTGTTATATGGTCCATTAAGTTTAGAATCCATTTGCTCCAACATATTTTTAAAGGCAGATTCTTCCCTTGTACTCTCTATTAGTTTGATTACTGCTTCAAACCCCTCTATTATGGCAGGCCAATTGTCATCCAAAGTAGGCAATCCTTCATCTGATTTTGTTTTATCGTTTTGGCTCAAACTCGATTGTCTTTTCACTAGTATACCATCAGATGGTAACGGAGGGGCTGGGGGCACGCATGATCGTGGTGGGGGTGCATAACTTTTTTGTTTCACGGAGTCGTCCAATTGGCCACTTGAAACTTCAGAGTGCGTCCCTGTGTAATGTCCCTTAACAAACGGATCAACAGTAAATGAACCATAGCTTTGGCCCTCCGGATTCATGTCTTTGGCATTACATTTTCTCAGTTCTTCAGTTTTTGCCTTAAATGACTGATGGTCGAAAATGTTCTCATTGTAAGCGCTCAAATAATCCGGATTGGCATTACCCGCATTAGGGTCTTGGGTGGACATGTTGGTCCCCATTTTAGCAGGTGGACTCTTATCTATGCCGCTTGGGAACAAAATGGAATGGCCTCCACAATCCTAATCCTCAAATTTCAGGAGAACCTCTCAACATCTGTTTTGCATCATGCATATTGTCATTATAGTGTGGCTCCCAGGGTAGCTTCTGTCCCAGTTCTAAAAACATCCAGGGTGGTCGGAGAATCTAGCTGAATTTTTCCGCACGGTTTGAATACAAGGCGAAGCAAACTGAAAGTAAAGAAATGCATGAATATCAGATTGTGCTAGCTTATGTACTGTAAAATGTCCACAAAGTTATGAGAAAACTACCATATTTCCAACTACAATCAAATTCAGTTATCATGACTTGGCTTTGACAAAAATCAACTTATAATGTAAGATTTTGTACTCCGTGATTTACTCTTAACTCATACCACTGCTGCTTATATTGAGACTCCCTTTAAGCCAGTCTCACAGTCAAATCAAGTCAATAACCACAACCAGGCATGTTAATCGTAACTGGCCATGTATAACATAGCATACAATCTATGGCTGGTATATGCTTTAGAGCTTAAGCCAAAAGGAAGAATGCAGACCAAATTAATCATAATGGTAGGCCCAGCTAAAGAAAACATTTCATAGGTTATACAGAGTGCTTCAATAAAAATGATACACTTTACAAAATGGCTATGCATTGTTCATTTTTCGACACTTGGTAAATCTGTCACTAGATTTCAGTAACGGCACAATCTTACTAACAAAGCCTAAAAAGTCAATTATCTATTACCACTATCAAGGGAAAATGGCTCTTTAAATAAAAGTAAGAAGAGTCTTGAGCCGGATTTTGGGCTTGCATTACAAAAAATGAAATATACTTTTACACTCCCTTTTTGAAATCCCATTGGCTGTAAATTTTACAAAGTTCTAGGAACAGTTTCACCAAAGGCATACAAAGGGTTAGGGTTGAAATCCATTGCCAGTTACCAGGTGTACCAAAACTGCACCCAACTGTACTCACTTTCAAAAGTGCATCACTTTTATTGATACACTCTGTAGTAGGGTCCCCAACTGAGAATGTTTTTATGTCCAAAAAATATCTACACCAATTCTGTGGTCTAATAAAAAAAATAACAATCATATACTATATCAAGTATAGAAATCTATATAAGGTCATAAATAAGTATCGAACAACCTGAATAGTGTACTGTATACTCATGTCAATAACCATGTATGAGATTGCTTGGCAACATGTCAACAGAGGTCAAGGTCAATAGTTCACAGGATGTCACAGAAAAAAAACCCTCTGCATAATGTCCCTCATGTTGGCTATAGCTATTACTAGTTACATACACATTATATATGGGTACTAAGTAGCTGTACACTTGTTATTCTACATGATTAAGAAAGAATTCTTTATAATTTGGTTAGACCCTAGGGCCTACTGAAATTCACATGTGATGCTGAAATTTACTCTTGGGTAAAGAGGGGGGGGGGGGTTTCTTTGACCCAAATGCCTCAATTTAAACAAAACAAAATGGAATCACTTGAACTTGGACTTGGTGAGGGTCACTTACAGTTCACACACAAAGCAAGATAGTTTACGAACACTTACAAATTAATAATTGTTAGGAAACAAAAATATCATAATGAATTTTAACTTTATTGCACAGTATATCACAGCGTATGATACAAAAAACTAATGATATTGGTTCAAGTTTTTTCCTTTTAAATATTTGTTACTTAACAAGCAAATAATTACTACCGTCACCTTATTTGATGTTTTACTTAACTCTAATAGCTTTCAGACAGTTTTAAAACAGCATGAGATCAAGTTTTTTCCCTTTAAATATTTGTTACTTAACAAGCAAATAATTACTACCGTCACCTTATTTGATGTTTTACTTAACTCTAATAGCTTTCAGACAGTTTTAAAACAGCATGAGAAAATTATATGACCTACTAATACAATCAAAATACTTTAAAATCTCTTTAGATTACATTGTAGTTGCTAATCAAGCAAAGCATCTTTAACAACAATTCTCAAAAGTGATGTTACACTTTTGATTTTCAGCAGAAATCAAGAAAATATAACATTTTCGAAAGTCTCATCTTCACAGAATCCAAAAACATCCATCAGATGGAACAGTCAACAAAATGGCATTGCAGAAACTTGCAGAAGCTCGACTGGATCAGCAGTGTGCACATCACGTTGTGTCATGGACTTTGTAACCCTTTTGTTGCAGGCGACATGCATAGTACGTCATGTCAGTCTCCTTGTCATGATGTGTATAGCATGCCATGCCCTACTTGTATTTCAATTCACCAGCATTCGGCGGCAGCCTCTCTCAACATGCCATTTGCACTCAGGAATTATAAGTTTGGCCCAAATATTACACTGTAGATAAAACACTTGAATATTAAAAGATCCCCTTCAGATCAAGTAATCGCCATTGTGTAAACTAATGTGAACGGGATGTTTGCAGGCCAACATCCACAGCAAAAGGGTCTCAAAAAACAACATATTTTCAGTCCTAATCACATATCAAAACTAGAACAGCGTTCCAACTAGGCATCCATGTCAAAGATTTTTGAGATTGCTCATTTCCTTGCTTAATGGTGGTGACGCAAACACATGAGAGTCGGGATGATGTCGACGTAGAAATGAGAACAGTTATTCAGCACAAATGTTTGCAGTTCTAAAGGAAAAGCACTAGAGTTTGTTGTGATGTCATGAACTGGTAGGCGGGTGTATGAATATGATATCCTCGTCAGTGCCGTACTGTTGGCGGGCCTTATCGAGAGTTTCATAGCTGCAGTGACACAGGACTGGAAGATGAAAATGAGACCGTGAGTTAATTGTCAAGTGCAGTAACCCGGGGCACAGTAATATATTTTTTTAATGAGCTGGCGATTTACCACTCTTAGGGAGAGTAGTGGCATAGTGATCGGAGCACCTGGCTGATCAAAAGAAGGTTGTGGGTTGGACTCCCAAAAGGAGCACCACTGTCTTGTCTTTGTGTCCTTGAGCAGGACACCAGACCATAATTGCTTTGAAGTTGTTTGAATGAGACATAAACTACACTAAGGAATGGACACTTTGGCTCATTTTTGAACTGTGGATTGACACCTAATGCACTGTCATGCAACAAGTAACTAGCAAGGAGCCTCATAGCCTCATAGTTAATACTGCTGGCTAACACGCAATTGGGCATTCAATCCCGGGGAGAATGTGTGAATTTACTCCTGGATGATACCAGCATATCTTTCAAAGAGCTCAAATCCCTGGCTCTTCACAACATGCCAAGTTTGAGGCTTAGCATGAGATGAATCAACAGGGGTCTGTCAAAAGTGACTGAAAGCCATAGTCCCTTGTACCTAAGTGTCTTAGCCAGGGTAAATAAAAGTTACAACACCGGTAATGATGATGATGGTGATGATGTGGACAATTTCAAGTAAAATCTACCGTATTTTCCGGATTATCCCCCGCACTGCCCTATGACCCGCACCCCCTTTGACCATTACCTAAAGCCACGCAAGACCCGCACCTGATTATGACCCGCACTGCTCCAAGACCCGCATTCTCCAAAAATAGTAAGCCATTCATTGATGTTGACATCCTAGAACCGCCATGTTTTTTTTAATTGTTAACCAAAGTGGATCAATTCCAGCATGGCCGTAACTATTTTCCCTAGCGGAGACATCACAAACTATGCGATCATGGCGGAAATATTGGTTGAAAACAATGCGAAAACGATGGACATAAATCCTTATCAAGTAACCAGTTTGGTCCCCTTTTTTTTCTTTGGGGTTGTGGCTTATCCCTCTCAGAATCCACGCAAGACCCGCACCTTTGTATTACCCGCACCCCCACTTTTTGGGCCTGTTTGAGGGCAAAAAGCCGCGGGTCATACGCCGGAAAATACGGTACTTACTATTGGAGTATGATGGATTCCTATAGTAAATGATGCCTTCTTCTTGGTCACACCCACACAATGTAATATAGTGGCCTGTAATTAAACAAATAAAGCGTCAATTAAAAGTTCTTATGTTTAAGGGAAAGACCATTTGTGTACATTGTTCTTTTCTGTGCTGGTGTATACTGATATAAACATACTCTCTAGGTCAATTTCATCACTTGTCTCGTTATTGTACTGTAGCAATGTTTATCTCTAAATGGTACTTACCTTGATATGATGATTTTAGACACGATGTGAACACTGAGAGTGGCGACAATATACCCCACTGAAAAGGAAGCGAGAAAGGAATTATGGTAAAAACTTTAAACAAATCATAATATATTAGAATGTAAGACCTCCGCAAGTTGAAGCTCCATCCGCAATTCCTGATCGACTCATTATAGTACTGGTGTAATATCAGTGTTATTTCTCTTTTACCTTTTCTTTACACTTGATACAAGAGAGATGAGTCCAATCGATGAGGACTATCACGAGACCTGACGTCATCAGGTGCGAGATGATTTCATCTATAGACATCGACCTGGAATAAAACAGACAAAAATATATCATGTCATGACATAGGAGAGCTGGAATACCTGAGTGCTTATAAGAGGGGTTACGATGAATTTCTGATTCTGACTCCGACTCTGGTTTTGAGAATTAATTTGAAGAGCGATTTCACAGATAAACCACCTTGATTTGAGATGTAGTTAAAGATGGATAAGAATTTTCTACACATCATATAAATACGACTCGGAGATTAGATAAAGAATGTTCGGAGCTGATTTGAACCTTTTGATTTTTTTAGAATGGCATTGAACATGTTGAAAGGAGTAGCTTCGGGTGCCAATGATATCATTAATGGCAGTTGTGTACTACTAAAGTTTAGGTCGATTCTAAATTGGAAGATGCAGTTGAAGACTTCTCTACCTTTTTTCAACATGGACACCTTTGTCAGCTGCCTCCGAAAATAGTCGTGTGACCCTGCCTTCATCGCTGTTGAAGTTAGAGGTATAGAAGGACTGAAAAAAGAAGTGGGGGAAAAATAAGTATAACTAGTTGTTATTAGTTATGGTTGGTAGTAGAATATGACCGATTCCTAATGAATTCTTCAAACAGCTGAGTAATGGTTGGTCAGACTCAGAGTATGTGACCAATTCCTAGTAAATTCTTCAACGGACTGAAAATAATGTAACACATAAAATCGAATGTAGAATTTAATGCAAATTTTGACCCCCCCCCACCACCAAAAAAAGATGTCAAAACTGGCATTTTAACTCACCTCATTTGCATAAGTTTGATCCACGCCAAGAGTGACAGTAAACATGGCCAACTTTAACCCATACTCCTTCAGGATGAATGCGAGATCAATCGTCCATACGCTTTCTCTGATGTCAAATTTGCTGCAAACTTTGCTCACAGAATCTGGGTCAAGAGAGTATGTCCTGAAACGAGAAGGACAACTTTTCAAATGACGAATATATTTTATGAAAATGTTTGAAATTGCAAGAGATCTATTTAAGGACCGTTTCCAAATTGATCGCCCAATGTTTATTTGTTGACAGGTCACATAATTAGTGACGGCAAATATTTATCAGCCCAAAGAAGCCAACAGTCAAGAACTTTCTTAAACTTACCCGACAACCATCTTGGCGCATGCCAAGCCGCAATCCCATGTAAAAGATTGCTGGACATGAATAACATCGATCAGAATGGACAGTTTGTCAGTTGAAACTGCACCTTTGTCTTCACCATCCATGTTGGAATTAGGATGCCCCTACAGCCAGGCTAAAGGAGACCTTAAGCAATGATATGTTGCTATTTCTCACTTCTCCAGGTTTGTCATGCTGAAGGGCCTACGTGTCTGACTGTTCATCACCACTGCATTGGATGCTGGGTTGAATCACACTGAAAAGAAAAAGCTGTGTATGTCAACTGGTTGCAGAATCCCTAAATAACGATGGTCAGGAATCTCGTCGTACTTGTCTCTGTCTGTAGGCCTCTTCGACAAAGACGAAGCAGAGCCTAAACAAATCAAATACGCACACTCAAGACACATCAGAAGGCCTCAGCCGACTTTGGACAAGGCCATTACAAGCCACTGTGACCCTTTGTTGCAGATGAAACGTGCACACGAGTATGATTGGTCAGCGCCCAAACAAACTTCTTCGAAAGGAAGGTAGCTTGCCACTGAAATATAGAAAGTATCGGTGGAAGATATGGTCAACCCGCAAGGACTATTGTCTTCATACCAATGATTGAACACTTTATTCTACAAGCCTGTAACTTACAAATGTCATCAGTCACAATCAATAAATATTCTTAGGCAACTCTTTTTGATACACACTGTATTTTGTACATGCTTTTCTACCTCCTTTTTTCTCACCACCTAAATCTATCATTTTATCCCGAATAAACTAACCTAAGGATGTATGATTAGCTTGTAAGTGATGCAGAAAGAGGTGACCACAACTTGGGCCACTAACTCGGTCTTTACTAAATAAGAAAATACCAAATAAGTGGATTATTTGACGCGTAAAAAATAAATGTGGGCAAGCCCCTTTCTAGTTCTTGCAAATGCCGCTGTGTGTCAGCACCATTTTTTGTCCCGAAATTTACACTAAATACTCCCATTTACAATGAATCGATTGCGTTCTGTATTTGCAAACCATATTAGACGAATTTGGTAATATCTGTTGAATGTATACAACACAATGTCATTTCTTGTTTTGGTTTCGTTAGCTCACAATTTGATCAGAAACTTGGTGGAAATTTTGTCATCATTTGTTTATAATATACAGGGTGACCCAAATCTTGGGCACTTGGAAAAATCCTGATCCTGATGATTTCAAGGATTTTTTCAAGTTGCCCTGGCCTTGATGCACTACCCTTACCTTATGTGGTTCAAATCTCCTCTTTTGACCAGTCCAGTGACCTGACGTCTGGTCTCAAAAGATCTAGTCTACATAACATGTCCTATTCAATTGTTTTTCAGTATTGGTCGAACGATCTATACCTCAAGAGCCTTGTGTACCGAGATGTCTCCAGATCTAGACAAGGATTATCGAGATGCAAGTTGGTGGAAGAAACTGCATGAACGAGTCCAAGACGGAAATATGTCCGTGGTGCAGAGTATGATATCAGGTAAAAACATCATAGGACAGTTAAAACAGTTAACAATTTCACCAAAGCAGGCTTCCGGGCTGGTTTATATTAGATGGACTTCAAGACTTAAAAGGGCAGTACCGAAGAAAGGATTTTGACTGCATAACACTTGTCCTAATGTGGTAATAGAATAGCATCGGATGTAGTCTTTATTTATTCATTTATTTTTTGTCTTTAAGGATTGAAACCGGGGCAGATGAACAATGCTGATGCAGAGGGATGGACACCTTTAATGTTGGCTGCGCAAAAAGGACATCATGATTTGGTGAAGACCTTCCTTGATTTGGGGTGAGTTAATGTGCTAATGATAGATGGAGCACTTGTCTTCAGATGGGTGTTAATTCAATAGAAGTTGTTGGAACCATTGACCAGTACAGTGAATTAGATAGCTGAAAATCTGAAACAATATGACGTGTATGCTTAATTCCAATATCTTTAAAATCTTATTTTGTCCTTTTCAGTTGTGATTCTCTTGCTGTAAATAAATCCGGCCAGACAGCGCTGAGCCTTGCCTTATTTGGAAATCACAGCGACGTCATCAATCTTCTTTTACATCACAAACCAAAAGAAGAGGCGTCTTCAATATTTTTCTGTGACAGTCCTTTAGACCGCGCAGCAGGGAGAAGAGTAGACCCAGCCTGGCTCGAGGAGACCATGAAACGAGAAACGTCCAAATTTATTATCTTCCGCGAAAGCAGTACCTTGGTGAAAAACGAAAAAGACAGTCGTGGGCGATCCCGATATGAACTTGTTACTCTGAGTTATGAGGACGTCCACATGGTTCTGAAAGTTGGGACGCAGTGTGTGTTTTTAGGCCTGGAAGAGGGCAAGGACAAATCAAAGCCGGCTTGGTTTGCCCTTGGGGTTCCGTCTGCTGTGGAGGAGGAATCGTTTACGATGTACGTCAAGGATACAGAGTTTCTCCAGTTGTTTCCCGGATTGCTACAAGTGCAGGACGGAGATGCAGCCATCTGTGCGCAGGCGTATTCAATTCTTGACTGGAATAACAAAAATAAATTCTGTCCAACCTGTGGGAGCAAGACGAACTCGACAGAGGCTGGTTACAAAAGGAAGTGTGAAAATCAGGAATGTGAAACTCTTAAAGGTAAACTTGATTTATTTTTCTGTCACAAATTCTAAAATATCAAGATGCTGTCTTTCTATATTGTCTTCCTGGCAGAGGTGGTGTACACTGAACACAATCCAAGGATGTCCCAGTCTGCTCTTCTGGGAGTCTATCACAAGCTATTCATGTTTCTCACTTTAGATGGGCTTTTGCTGACTGTTATAAAGACCCAAGTAAAACGAATCTCAATGTTCAAAGAATACATACCTTATATGAAAAGTAAGGCATTAATACCCTATCATTAGTTGAAGTCTTGTTTTTCTCTGCATCATAATATTTTTCAGCGATCCATAACACCTCCTACCCACGTGTCGACCCATCGATCATCGTACTTGTCTTGTCTCCAGATGGACAAAAGTGTCTCTTAGGAAGACAGAAACGCTTCCCACCCGGGATGTGGTCATGTCTAGCTGGATTTGTGGAAGCAGGTATGTACACATTGGCACTCGCAAAAATTGGTGTGTGACTCTAGACAGGTCTCTTTGTCTAACTTGCCTTTCTCAACTCAGGTATGTAAATGGTTACTAGCAGAAAAATGTTGGTTTTTGG
The DNA here is from genome assembly GCF_910592395.1 of Lineus longissimus. Classification (NCBI taxonomy): domain Eukaryota; kingdom Metazoa; phylum Nemertea; class Pilidiophora; order Heteronemertea; family Lineidae; genus Lineus; species Lineus longissimus. The sequence continues at coordinate 19,605,755 of NC_088309.1, read as the reverse complement.
TGCAGGTCAGAAATGCTCAAGTTGTTATGCTGATTTACCTGTTTTATCAAAAGGTTTCAGATTAGGCCAGGGTTAAAGTGTTAAGTCAGATGATGACCATATCGTTGTTGACATCAGACTATAAAGCCTAACTTTAACTTTGAAAGGTGAACCACAATTTCTCATCTGTACAAAAGATCATCTTTTGTATATAAATCCCTTTTCCAGGTGAGAGTATCGAAGATGCTTGCCTGCGAGAGATGGAGGAGGAGGGAGGGATCCCAATTAGCCATGTGGAGTACCACAGTAGTCAACCGTGGCCCTATCCCAGCACGCTCATGATAGGATGCATGGCTTACAGCAAGACAGAGGTGCTAAAGGTAAACACATTATCTATGAGTTCAAAAGTTGAAGGAAAGATAGTGACTTCTGTGTACGAGTGTCAGATGCAAAAATTGTTCCAAATAAGTCCTCTGGAAGGATTTCTGTCCCCTATTGGATCATTTAAAGTGGTGTATTGACTAATTGGACGTTTTGGAGTCAAATCCTAGTGTATCTTAACTGGAGCAGTAGTGATTGCTTTCAAAGGTGCTCCTTGATATCCCAAAGTGTCTCTGCAGCAATATATAACATTGGCACCTCCTTCTGCCTCAATTTTGGTCCACGACAGCTGTAGGGACTTCAGCTCATTTCCGAAGGATCATCTCTATCGGCTGTGGGGTCTGTTAGTCATTGCCTCCATGGGTTCCATCTGTGGCCTGCCTTGTAGTTCTGTTCAAAGGTTTTCTCAATTGTGACCAAGGCATCCCCAATTTCTCTTCAGGAATTTCTGTCTGATATGTTTTTGTAAATTCCCATCTTTTCTTTTTTAGGTGGACCATGAGGAATTGGAAGACGCACGCTGGTTCTCCAAACAGGAAATCGCATTAATGTTTGCTCATAAACACAAGGACAATCTCTTTGTTCCCCCGAGGCAGGCTCTTGCTCATCAGTTGCTGAAATCGTGGATGCTCAAGTCAAGATTATGACGTGGAATTGGATAGGATAGATGAATTCATTTGAAAATATTCAAGCAATTGGTAGAACATACCCTTAGCAGACTCTCTGTTAGGACACTCTATGTTATGGACACTAGTTCTGGTCTTAAATGTGTTTCCAATCAACTTTACCTCTCTAATATAGACACTTCTCTATTAAGGACAGCACTTAATATCAGCCCGAGGGTGTCCTCAAAAGTAGCCGTAATTGAAAATAGTATTTGGTGTGACAACTTTTCCAGATTTTAATCTGAATAAACATGATAAAAGACATATATATTCTTCTTCTGTTGTCGATATCTAGTTGGATGGCTATTTTGTCACATCTTTAGTCCTATGATGGCAGTCACAAATTGGACTGTCTTCACCAGATCCTGCTTGTCACTCCAGACAATGCAGGCCAGTCTCTTTGCCTGGCCATGTAGCCTCTCGCTCAGCCTGGAACAGTCAGCACACCTGCAAGATATGAGGTGACTCAAGACACCGGCTCCACATGAGATCTCTGATAGGTCTCTGGTGGTCTCAAGGCACCTGCTCATGAAAGGCATCAGATCCATCTCTGGTTGCCTCAAGTCACCTCCACATGAAAAGCATCAGATATATATCTGGTTGTCGAAATACACCAGCTCTACGAACAAGGCATCAGATATGCCTGGCTGTCTCAAAGACACCAGCTCCACAAGAAGGGCATCAGATATGCCTGGCTGTCTCAAAGACACCAGCTCCACAAGAAGGGCATCAGATATGCCTGGCTGTCTCAAAGACACCAGCTCCACAAGAAGGGCAGCAGATGTGCCTGGCTATCTCAAAGGCACCAGCTCCACAAGAAGGGCATCAGATATGCCTGGCTGTCTCAAAACACACGCTCCACAAGAAGGGCATCAGATATGCCTGGCTGTCTCAAGATACCAGCTCCACAAGAAGGGCATCTGATATGTCTGACTGTCTCAAAGGCACCAGCTCCACAAGAAGGGCATCAGATATGCCTGGCTGTCTCAAAACACAAGCTCCACAAGAAGGGCATCAGATATGCCTGGCTGTCTCAAAACACAAGCTCCACAAGAAGGGCAACAGATATGCCTGGCTGTCTCAAAACACCAGCTCCACAAGAAGGGCATCTGATATGTCTCCGGTTGTCTAAAGACGAGGCTCCACATGAAAGACACCAGATACGTCTCTGGTTATCCCAAGACATTGGCTGCACATTGAAGACATCTGATATGTCTCTAAATATCCCAAGACATTGGCTGCACATGAAAGACATCAGATACATGTCTGATTGTCTCAAGACATTGGCTGCACATGAAAGACATCAGATACATCTCTGGTTGTCTCAAGACATTGGCTGCACATGAAAGACATCAGATACATGTCTGATTGTCTCAAGACTTTGGCTGCACATGAAAGACATCAGATACATCTCTGATTGTCTCAAGACATTGGCTGCACATGAAAGATATCAGATATGTCTCTGGTTGTCTCAAGACATTGGCTGCACATGATTGACATCAGATACATGTCTGATTGTCTCAAGACATTGGCTGCACATGAAAGACATCAGATACATCTCTGGTTGTCTCAAGACATTGGCTGCACATGAAAGACATCAGATACATGTCTGATTGTCTCAAGACATTGGCTGCACATGAAAGACATCAGATACATCTCTGATTGTCTCAAGACATTGGCTGCACATGAAAGACATCAGATATGTCTCTGATTGTCTAAAGACATTTGCTGCACATGAAAGACATCAGATACATGTCTGATTGTCTCAAGACATTGGCTGCACATGAAAGACATCAGATATGTCTCTGATTGTCTCAAGACATTGGCTGCACATGAAAGACATCAGATATGTCTCGGATTGTCTCAAGACATTGGCTGCACATGAAAGACATCAGATACATCTCGGACTGTCTCAAGACATTGGCTGCACATGAAAGACATCAGATATGTCTCGGATTGTCTCAAGACATTGGCTGCACATGAAAGACATCAGATACATCTCTGGTTATCCCAAGACATTGGCTGCACAAGAAAGACATCAGATTCATCTCGGACTGTCTCAAGACATTGGCTGCACATGAAAGACATCAGATACATCTCTGATTGTCTCAAGACATTGGCTGCACATGAAAGACATCAGATATGTCTCTGGTTGTCTCAAGACATTGGCTGCACATGAAAGACATCAGATACATCTCTGGTTATCCCAAGACATTGGCTGCACAAGAAAGACATCAGATTCATCTCGGACTGTCTCAAGACATTGGCTGCACATGAAAGACATCAGATACATCTCTGATTGTCTCAAGACATTGGCTGCACATGAAAGACATCAGATATGTCTCTGGTTATCCAAATGAAGTAAGGACATTTTCATTGAAAATAAATCAGTTTTATTGCATAGTCTTATGAACACAAGCAGTATATAATGTGCAAATTATACAGTACATTAAATGGAGGAGGATGCCCCTGCACATCAGGGTAAAAGTTGGTCCCAAAAATCCCAAAGACAGTACAAGACTGAACATCAGTGAAGTTGGGGCTAGACTTTCTTGATAGGGAGTCAAACCTAATTTTTGCATGGCCACATCTTTAAGAGAAGATCATAATCTCAAACTCTGTGAAGTATTTTCTGAAATAATGTATAACAACGGCGTTTTTTGGCAATGGAAACTTGATGAAGTATATATACGGTAATCACATTCGGCTGGGAGAGGAATTCACATGTATCACTGAATACTGTATGCATGGCAACAGTAATTCTAAGTTCGCTAGAAATGGACCGATATAGATTACAAAGAGAAATTGGTATCCAAAACGTCATGGGCTAACATGAATTCTAGGGAGTATAAGACCATGAGGGTCAGGTCACAAGTTTACTGGAAGACTGTTAGTTACACTACATTGCATGGACGAAATAGACTGTTCCTTAGTAACTCTTGATACTAGTCACCAGAAGATGACAAATTAGACCCCCTAGCTCCTGCCTGTTGTCTCCCTTTAAGTTCATGTAAACAAGCAAATAAGGCAGTTTGGAAGCATTTTGTAAATCAAGGAAGGAGAAAAGTAAAAATAACAGCGAACTCCTACAAGTAATACTTTGAAATTTCAAAATCATAAAGCACCAAATAATATATCAACATAATCATCTACGCACAAATGAATCAAGCAAATGTCTCACTGTAAATGGCAAAATATAGCAGTAATCTTGAATAAACCTTTCTATAACATAATGGCATAATTGAAGATTAATTTAATACTACAATGGAACCTCTCTGTCGAGGACACCCTTGGGATTGACAAATACTGTCTTTAATAGAGAGGTGTCCCGACTGAAGAGGTCAAATTTAATGGAAATGTTTAATACATAATGTAGGACCAATTACAGTGTCCTAATGAGAGAAGATGTCCTGCTAAACAGAGGTGTCCAGTAAGGGAGTTGTCACGGTACTCTTCAATTCACAAAGTACTGCAATGGCCAAAATTATATTTTTGTTTGTTTATTTTGAACCAATTTCACAATAACAAGTAAAGAGGCAATAGGACTTCCTTTGCGAGCCACATATATATCTGTACCTTTGGCCTGTCTTGGGACACATCAATAAGAGTGGTCAAGGACAAGGGAAGATCGCCAGAAATGGTGAAGGCCTTATGCCCCAGCACCAGGGACAAAGAGGAAAAACCTCATGACTGTGTCAAGCCCAACACTGTGATTGATGCTCTGTGACTTCAAAAAATCCCTGCTCGTGCAGGGCAGTAGTTCATAGGCATAAAAATGCTATTTTGCAGCATCTAAACAATGTAAGTGACCAAATGTGTTTGTCTCCCAATGAAGTCGTCTGTCATCTCAGCACGTTTTCTGGGTAAAAAAATAAATGAATGAAATCTATTTTGGTCATGGCTGTACCTTGTAAAATAAAGAGTAGTATCTCGAGCATAAACTGTTGGATGCATGAATGATAAACCTGTGGAAAAATACCTTGGAAAAGACGATCTCAAGGAAATAATCTCACCCCTGATCATGGCAATATCTCTAGAAAAACAAACATTACAGATATCTCATACGAAGTTTTCTTCAGGTATAGAAATATATATTGAAAACTTTATATCGAAAAACATGGTGTTAATTTGAAGTTTATTACGAGTGGTGTTGATTATAATTTCAGTAAAGATCGAAAAACCCCTGTCCAGGATCATGATATTCATGTACATGTACCTGTATCTGACTAAAATGATGTTGCTTGATGAGTCCAGATCACACTATTGGCACAAAAATCAAACCAATCTTCCAGTACTTTAATCTGTCGTCAGGTGTAAAATATACCTAACTGGTAACTTGTAATATAACACAGCTTAAATCGTGTATCAAGAAATATCAGAGTCTTCACAATGAATGAAGTTGTTGTCTATTTCATCACTTCATTATTTCTGGCTAAATATGCACACTTCAAACATTTGTATATTGTTGTAAATCAAAGTGTTCAGATATTGTTTTACAAGTAATCATGATTGATCAATGTGAAAGTGTTCTTCCACTAAGTTGGACTGATAAATGGCACTTGATGACTGTAATTCAGTCTCAAAGGTGAGTCGGGAGTCATGAAATTAATCATAATCTCCGAGTTCTACCGGAACAAAGATAACATACATACAGTGTACAATATAACGTACCACATAAAGAATTTATGACTAAAAGGTGACAATAAACATCTACCGCACATAGCAAACTTGCTTTCTAAAAACACAAGTGGGCAAAGACTTTATTACAGAAAACCACTAATCTCTTTCTTGCCACTGGCACTGAAAACCAAAAAGAAGAATCAATCAAGAAAATTATTATCTTTTACTGGTGTTTGGCTTCCTGCGCGCCTTATTCAGCCGTTTCTGTTTTTTCATTTTCCATTTGTCCGGTTCATCCACGACCTTCTGCAAAGCCTCATCTTCCAAGTCTTGGGGATCTGGTTCAGGAGTCGCAGCTTTGGCAATGTTCACAGCTCCAGCAGATGACATCTTTGCTGCTTGCTGAAAATAGAATTATCCTCATCTGAGAATTTGCCACAATGCTGTTCTTTTACATGGAAGCTGCGCACAACCTATGCTTTTGAGCCACGTAAGCTGTTTGCAGCTTAGACACTTGTTGCGTACATATCGATGTCAAAGTCTGCGTAACATATACGACACGCATGGTAATCCTACAGAGCAAAAATCTGCCTAAGAGGTAGATAGTGGCTGGAATTTTTGTTGAACCAACGTGTAGGGGTGTGTGTAGTTTGCATGTAAGATACACGTACATTGTGCACAGCATACAAACTGGGAGAAAATAACATTGTAACACAACATTATTCCAACAAATTATTCCCCAAATTATTAGTTTGCCAACAAAAAGCAAATCAAATGAGTTTATGACCGACTGAATTCTATGAAAAGAAGAGCTATTACCTCCTTATCCCAAGCCTGGACCTTGGTTACCAGCTCCCCATTTGCTTCGAATAGCTTCCTAGCAGCCTCCCTAACATCTTGCCAATTTGCCCAATCCCGCTTCGTACGCACAACTTCAATACATTTGTGAAGTGACTCGTACTGCTTTAGCATAGTGTGCTTGAGCATCCCCATTTCATCTGCAGGGAACGATGGGTGAGGTAAGTCCTTCAGCTTCTTGGTATTTTCTACTATAGACTCCACATGTCTCTTGAGTTTTTCTTTGAACACTATGCATTCCTCAACCTTCCTCTTGTGCTCCTCACTCTCCTCATGGTCTTGTCGAGTGATGACATCTGATTTCGTCAACCCGTCCCTGCTGTCAGAAATGTGTGTCACAGTATCACCAGCCTCCACAGCTTGCAAATCCCCTGCTTCATCAGCAAAATTCAGTCCCTTCCTGACGTCGGTGAAACGGTCACCACATGTGCTACACATAGTATCATCAATTATCAAATCAGGGTCCTCATTTTCAATGATGTCTGCTGCAACCTCTGTGACATGTTCTGTCATTGTCTGCTCCTCTGGGACATTCTGAATGAATGCTAGAGAGACTTGCTCTTCCGATTCTGGTTTTGCAGAACTCAGCTCCTCACGGACGGCCTCCTTAGATTTGGACTCCCTCAGATCGTCGTGTGTGAAGTGATGGAAACCGCGGAAGAGCGTATCATAACTCTCCAACTTCTGGCAGTGCACAGTCGGTGTTCTCGTACCATCATCTCCCTTCCACACACACCTCATGAGCCCCTCCTCGCCTCGCTGCACCAGGAGCTTCCCAAGAGCCTTTGCAATATCCTGGTGGCCTTTAGCTGCCTTCACTGCCTGTACAGCATCCTTCAGTCGCTGCGAACATGGACTATCTTTAAGATCCAACTCGTTGATATCATACATCAAGAGATTCTCCAAGGAGTACCTAGAGTCACGCCGGTGGAAGTTTGGGATCATCAGATTAGTGTTTAAAATCAGGGTGAGTGCGAACACTAGTACTCTCTCAGCATCCCCATTCACACACGACTCGCCCTCTGGATTGAACGCTGACCACATGTAGAAGCTGCCCGATTCCAAACCGCTGAAAACTTTAACCATCGACCACAGTCCTCCTTTCAAACGTTTGAGGTAGCCTGGTTCGACGGAAAAGTTCTGGACTAAAGAGTAAGTGGAGAGTCGTTTGTGACTGTTGTTGATGGAGTCCCAGAAAGTGATGTGTGCCAGGTAGCTCTTAGGAATGTAGGTGTGCATCAGGTCAATGTTATGCCTCAGGTACATGCAGGTAGTCAGGGCAAACTGGTACTCCAACATCATCATGGTATTCGAGTAAGACGGCATCATCAGAGGATTTCCTTTCTTTGCAACCAAGAAGAAGTATTTGTTGCAGCTCGCAATGGCTTCCTTGGGGTCTTTCACCTGGTACAAGATGTGGAACATATTGAAGAGGTGGTAGAAAACATTCACTGAGACCTTTTTACTCGGGTCGCGGTGGTCTCTGACCCAATCGAAACCAACAGCGACAACGCCTGAGGGAAGATTGGCCTGTTGTGTTCTGGCAAGAACTTGGGTCATTTTCTCCTTTTTGTTGCACAGCATGTAGACCATCTGCAGACAGAAGAACAAATCCGCACACAAGATTCCAGCATAATTCGATTGTGCGGAATACTCGTCTTTCTTCACCTCTGCGTACTTCAACAAATGCCCAATAGTTTCCGTATTGCGTACCATCCTGATGGTGGGGACTGAGTGATGAATGCTGCTGAAGACAGCGGTCTCCATCCGATCCGTTGGGTAGAACTGCTCGACGAGTTCAGCACAGCTTGTGTAGACACTGCCATTAGTCAGTTTCCGAATGTTCTCTTTCTCATTCTCTCCAAGGACGGTCGAATTCAAAGCTGATGCCAAGTAGCCGTCAAGTTCTATCAGCGACATGGTCACACGCACCAGTTCTTTGAAAGAATCCCTGGTGTGTTGATGATGCATGAACGGACAACGCTGGTTCGTGGACTCCACCTTTGCTCCTTCACACACACCTTGTAAGCGATATGTGGCACATGGCATCAGCGGCTGCCGTTTCTTCTCTATCTTTCCACGGACGAATTGGCTGAGTACCGTCAATTTCTCTGTAAGGAGTTCTTTGACAATCATGGCATGAACTTCAGCCTTGTCCATCTCTGAATTGGACGGAGCAACCAGATGTTTGGACAGGATGCGTGGTGCTTCATGGACAAGTACTTCAAGCTTATTCGGTGAACTTGAGGTCCTGAGGCCATAGTAACTCTCACACAGCTTCACGGCTTCCCTCGCAAGAGCGTTGCTGGGATGTAGCAGCGCACTGACCAAATCAAGACCTTTCTTGAATGCTCTCAGTAGCACTGAATCACACACTGCCAGAGTACAAGAATCAGGACTCAGTTTTACCAACTGATAGGCACACTCTACCTCTCCAACAGTGCATGCTGCTTTCCCAAACAATTTACTTGCAGAGTCGAGATCCTCCTTTTGTTTCGTAGAACCTGAGCAAGCTCGCAACATGAGACATTCGCCTGCTCTGGCAAGGTCCTGCTCCTTCTCGAAGAGTGGCCGTGCTGTTTTGACCAATTCTTTGACCAATTCTTTGACCTCTTCTGCCTTGGGTTGCTGCAACAGAATCCTAGCGTGTGCCAGTTTCAGATGGGCCAGTAGGTTACGTACATCTGGGTCATCTTCGTATCCAATGATACAGTTCATGGCTTCCTTGATCTTGCCCAAGTTACGAAAGAGCCTGGCTGCCTCGACATTTTTACCTGTAAATAGACAGCAAATGAACTTTATACATCAACTGAAACCAATTATTTGATTACATAAATATGAACTCTGGGACATTCCACAGTTCACTACGGCTTTCGACAACATCCATGATGAAAAGCTAAGCATCTGGTAATGCGCCATAGTGCACTATGTCATTGGAGCGGTATTTTGTACTACTGTAGCATCACACACTGAACCGGAATACTTGTCAACTCAAGTGAAATGTTTCGCTGCACAAAGTGCACCCACCGTGTTGCAGCAGGAGTTCAGCAGCCAGTGGCTTCATTCGATGTGCATCAAGAAAGTTGACAGCATCCTCAAGGGTGAGGTTATCCAAGGCCTCCATCATTCTCTTCCTGTTCTTCTCCCCGACTTTGAAATGCTGTTCAGCCGAGCGCCACGCCAAGTGTCGCATGGTGAATTTGGTGTCTGGTTTCCGCCGCAAGATTTCTCGCGGAACTGGCTGTCGCTTTTTCTCATAATCCTGAAGCAAGAAATACGCATCAAGCTACATATTGGTAGGTTTTCATTCACAAATAATCTTTTTGGTCCATATTATATAAATACCTGATAAGCCAAGGTACTATTAAGTTCAATATACACCGATTATTAACACCGAAATATGTTACAATATCATTACATGAAAACAGATCTCCCAAGTCTCCCCAAGAACCAACACCAACTTGTCCCCTTTCTCTTCTCGGGTTATAACCCTGCATCAGGAGCTCAGATAATTTCTAGTCCTCCTTTGAGTAAGTGTGTATTCAAACTTCAAAGCCATGCTCAGTGCATGCCTAGAATGGCAAGCTGATTTCTACCCAATGAATTTGGTCTAAACCACCCGTATCCCAATTCAAATGAGTTGGACAATCCAGATAGAAAATACAAGCAGTCAACTGGTGTTCTATGGAGGGAAGAAAATGATAAGAGCCTCACCTGGACAGTCTTCTGGTATCTCCGGAGTACGGCAATCGACTCATCATATCTCTTCTCATCGTAATGCAGCCGTATGGCAGCTCCGTAGTCCTTACCCAACTCAAGCATTCGACTTGTCTTCTGGGTCATCTTGATACGCTTGTACATGTCCGCAGCTCTTGTGTACTTGAAATAAGCAAATATCGTGTGAGGATGGCTGAGTTTAGATGAGAGAGGTGAAGAATCTTCCAAGCAAACAAGATCAACACAGGCTACACCAGAAAATACTCCCCAATGAACAGAATGAACCACATGAACAGGGATGAGGACTCTCTCAATCATGGACATGACACGCGGGCAACCACAGTGAAACAAGTGAGATATTCACTAGTTTCATCCAATATGACTTGGCACACAGCACTTTGGACAATGCCAATTGACGACTGATGAAACAGTCACATTTGGAGATTTTTAGATCCACTAAAACCTTTGGAAATGGGGGTGATAGAATAAAAGAAATGCCTACCTCCTTGAGTTTTTCATACAAGATGGCAGCAAACTCGTACTCGCGAGCATTCTGCAGACACTTGGCTGCTTCGATGAAGTGCTCACACTTGAGATATTCCAGCGACACAAACATGAACTTCTCTCTCAACATGCGCTTGTTGTCCAAGATGCGGCTCGCCTCCAGTGCCTGCTGATGCGCCAATGACAACTGACGAAGCTTTCTGTCCCCGGATTTGTCGTAGCATTTGGCAGCGACCCCATACAGCCGTTGTTTGAAGAATTGGTCACCTTGTTCCCTCCATTCTTGCTTCGTTGACGATTTGGAGAAGAGTTCCAACATACCTGGAAAGAGAAGCCGAAAAAATGAACTCAGAACTTCATTAATCTAATCTAATAATGTCTTGGTAGACCCTAATTCAGAGGATACCCGGTGAGTGGTACTCCAAGTCTTCAGTCAAAGTGTCTAACCTCCTTATGATATTACCTTGCTGAGCATCCTGGTCCTCCTTGACTGCCACGCTCTGCACCAAATTGAGAGCCTGGAAGTATTCAAACATGGGCTTCCTAGCTTCCTCATCCTCATCAAACATCCAGATGTTGACGCGTGCCCGAGTCAAGGCTGTGTACAGATGCTTTAGCTCGGAGTTCAGGATCTTGTGCTTCTCTGGGTCGAAGTCGAGGGGTCTTGGCCGGTTGGCATTATTCAGAACATCTGATAAAATCATAGATGACAATTAGGAGCAATCGGTTATATTCTGATTGGATCTTTCTCAATCTAAAGCACCACACATACGAGCGATTTAAATTGCTGTTACAAGATCTTTTGTCTGCAGATTAATTTATCAGGTTGCTGAGATCAGCGGTTGTTGGGAGTAAGATGAGCGTTTGCGAGATGCTTCAGTCTGCGGGACTAGGGTGGTTGACCACACTACAAATTGATGACATATTGGTATCAATCCTCAACTGAATACATGCATTGACCAAATAGTAATCCATACAACGAACACACAGCCATTACAAGTATTCCGATGAGAGAATTTGCGACGCCCAGGCAAGACGACATACCTATATTGATATCAGCGAAACTGTCTCCTTTGCGGCTGTCTTTCGCCTGTGTCTGGTACTTCTCAATCAAGTCGTCCAGGAAGTTCCGCACAATGGACCATTCCTTCTTGGCCTGTAATGAAATGAAACTTTGCAATGCCTCAAAAACTTTTCACTATTTGCACTTCTTTGGCAAAAGACTCCTAAATGCTGTGATAAGAAAACGAAAAATAACCAAATAGGACTTTAGGTTCATCCAAAGGTTGATCTGGAGTGCCTGCACCAAGAGTTTCACCTAACTTAATGTTTTCACTGAATGAATGATACTTTTCACTATTAATCAAATTTCATCGGCCTTAAGTATCAAGCATTGCCTGTTTCATAGGGCATTGAACAAACCAACTCAAGATGTAATTTTACGATGAAATAATTCTCACCTGCGAGTCTTTGAAGAAGTTGTACAGGAGGATGTCATCGAATTCCAGTCCCTTAGACTCGTAGATGGTCAACACCAATCCAAAGCTCAGCTCCTCAGGCAGACTTTTTCGGGCTTGCTCATTGACCACCAGGATAGCTTGATGCGCACCAAATTCGATCTGTGATGTCTCACGCTTATTTCCCCTTAGAACCATCGCCAGATCGCTGTAGTCGCAACACTCCATCAGGACTGGTTTTGGCCCATCGAACAATCCTCGATCTTTGTCAAGATGGTCGAATGACTCGGGGAAGAAATGTAGCATGATGTCCACTATACCTGACGCAAGGTTCAGGATGCCGGCATGCGATCTGTAGTTGTGAGTCAACTGGTAGACTTTGCGTGGAATGCCAACTGCTTCGGTTTTCCCCATCGCCTTCAGGGATTCCCTCGCGTAGTAGAACAATGACTTGAGGTCACTGAATCGGAATGCTACGCCTCGCATGATACTCTGAGCAGTATCACCAGTCAAGAACATGTCGTTGGGATTCTGGCAGCACCGAATCAGCAAGCAGAGCTCCGCCTGCGTAAAATCCTGCGTCTCATCTACATATATCTGATGAATGGCCCACTCTGGTTTCTGCATGGTCTTGATACGATTGTACAAACTGAAGATCACATCCATTTCATCGAAGTACCCTTTCTGCTTGATGAGCAGCTGGTAGATTTTGAATAGAGCGTACACCTGGTCTCGGTTTCCGGTGAAGTTAGGAGCACGTTTTACCCCCAGTTGCAGATACTGATCCTTTTCAAGGTAGCCCTTTTTGCTGTTCAAGGCCTCCATGGAACCCTTGATGAACGAGTTGATCTCTGTCCAAACCAGCGATGGGTGGCAAGTAGCTTTCTGCTTCTTGTTCATTAGAGACCACAGCTGGTAGGTGAAGACCTCATACGTGACTTCTTTTCTCGGATCCAGATGTTGTTGTGGCTGTTTTTGGGCTTCTACAACCAAAGGGTCAAGCTCTGCAGCTGCTTCATCACCAAGTTCAACAGGCTCATCATCTTCATCATCATCAAAGTCGGGGATGAGGTTCAGCGGGTTATCTTCCTTTCCCCACCCTGCAATCTCTCGTTCAATGCTACCATCTGGGCTCCTAGGGAAGAAATAGGGCTCAGGCAGTGAACCGTCAAGTATCATGAGGAACTGTCTTGATGTGATAAACAATGGGAAGGAGCAAGGATGAGCAAGCTGGAGGCGGTGGGGTAGTGGCTCATTCTCAACATCAACATGGGCCTTGGCTCTTGGAAAGGCGTGACTCAGCAGTTTGAAGTTCTTGTTAACTTCTGTGCAAAGAACACGGTTCTTTGTGATGAAGAGTTGGTGAAGATGTTCATAGACAACCTCGGGCTCATTCACAGCATTCTCATCCTCATCGTCCGACGGTTCCAGTTCATCTTCGGAGTCATCGGAGCCGTCTGTTTCTTCTCCTTCACTGTTCTCCCCTTCTCCCTCAGCCTCTTCCTCAACTTCTTCTAGAGAACTGACAAAGGCAGCAGCACGTGGAAGGATTGGACTTTCTGGATATGCCTTCTCCCAGTACCTGACAAAACTTGTCCACAAACGGTACAAACAGCAAGTTGTCTTCCCAGTTCCACTCCGTCCTAGCAGCAGCAAGGGGCAAGGTTGTTTGGGTTGGAGGTTGATGATGGCATGCTCGAGCTCTGTCACACGAAATGGGAAGTCTAACTTCTCACCTTGGTTGTGAAGAATGTTGTTGACAAGTGCAGAGTCAAAGGAGTAGAATTTCATGATGTGGTACTCGGTTTCCTTGGAGCTTGCAGGAGGAAAGAAGCGGGCCCATCTCTTGTCAGAAGGATCCAAGGGCCCAAGGATGCCCTCTATCTCTGTAAAGAGCATAGGAAGTCGCTTTCCACCTTGCCAGTAATCAACTGCCTTACCTTTGACTCCTTTCAAGTTCTTCTGGATCAGGCACTGCTCTCCCTTGCTGTGCGACCCAACGATTTTCTGGACACTCCTATAGATGTTGTCATGGTCAAACACAATGTCCCAAATCCTGATAACCTGGGCATATATCTTGCCTGTTGTCTCAACTTCAGTTTGTTCATTTCCAAGTCTGATACTTGGCAGTTCACTCCTCCTGGAAGAAAATGCAATGCCTATCTCCCAGATGATTCGAGCAGCTTTGGTCAGCTTGGCTTCATATAGGAGAATACTCTTCGGGACATTTCGGAGTCGTTTACTCAGACGTTTCTGGTGGTTGCCTGCCCCCAACATTTTGAGCTTCTTCACAATAAGAGCTTTCATCTTGAAGTCCATGTCCTTTTTACACAGGATCTTCCATACCTCTGCTGTGCATTCCATGTCCCACTCGAGGTCATTGAAGACAGATTCATCAAGTACTCCTTCAGTTATGTCATTTACATCATCATCATCATCATCATCATCATCATCATCATCATCAACATCTCCTGATTCTGGATCAGAATCTGCAGATGCCTGCTTATCACCTGGTTCATGTTCCATCTCTGTTTTCTCTAGAAGAAGTACAGGAATCTCTTCGGCAACTCCGTCTCCTTCAGTCTCATGATCAACATTGTCATCATCATTACCATCACTAACATCGGCAGATCCTTTGTCAGGAAGAGCCTCCTCATCACCGAGTTGTTTTTCTGTCTTCCCAGAAAGTAGTGCTGATAGCTCCACCACAACATGTTTCCCCCAATTCTGGACAACTGCCTTGCCTTTCTCATTCACCGAAGAAGACTCATTGGCATTAGCATCAAGAAGTGTACTCTGTTCTTTCTGATTTGACTCCACTGTGTCTACTCTATTTTCAGTAGTGAAAGCATCACTCGTGGACTCAGCAACATCCAAACCGAACTCGGTATCAGCGGCAACATCATCTTGGTGCTGCAGCTCATCAATGCTCTGAACAGAACTGACAGTTTCAGTGGTCGAGCCGTCTTTCTGTTGTCTGACTTCACTGCCTTGTCCCCAGGTTGCTTCTTCAAGTGTAGATCCCAGTGTTGACATTTCTGGAACTTCATAATCATCTTCGACATCGCTAGTATCACTGCCTCCATCATGACTGGAATTGCTCTCAATATCAGGGTCACTAAAAACGAGCATTTGTTCACCATCTTCATCATGGAAGGTCCCAATATCAGGGTCGCTGACATCATGCACACTTCCAGGGCGAATGTCATGGACATGGACTGTCTCTACGTCGTCAATCTCATCAAAATTAACCTCCCTATTGTTTGCCGCCTGTCCATTTGTTGTGTTAGCAGTCTGATCACTTGAGGTCTGCTCCTCTTCAACATTTTCCTCACCTTCACTGCATGTCTGAAAGCTGCTGTCGCGATCTCCACTCTGTTCAACCTTCAGCAGGCCGCTCTCGACAACGACCTCATTCACACGAGATTCATCTAGTTCTGGGGACGAATAATGACTGGACTGGGCTGCATCACTCATAGTATCTTCGAACTCTTCTTCAGACTCATCATCATCAGCAACCAGCAACTCGATATCCAACGCCTCAAGGAACTGACGTATCTCATCCTTGCACCACATAACCCTGTTTTTCACCGCATGACTCACGGCGACATCCACTTTCTTCTGAGGTTCATGACCCTGTACCTTTTCATCGGCTACCACAGCTTCAGCATTGTCTTCAACAACAAACTGGCTATTTTTCTTCTTCCTCCCTTTCCCAGTTTTCTCCTTAGTAGCTTTCATAGGCAGAGAGAACTTCTCACTTGCCATTCGGATGTCATGAGCACGTGGATCATCCTTCTTCAGCAGACACTGCAGTGCTGTCTTACCCGCTTTGTTGCGTAGATTAGGGTTCACACCGCTATCGAACAGGAAGGCTACGGCCTTACGAGCAAGGCGGGTGCACTGACCCTGGGCGGCAACGTGGAATAAGGTGTCTCCAGCACTGTCCTGTGTTGATGGATGAAGATAGTAGTACTTCTCCGAATCACTGGCATGGAGATCAAGGAGGCACCGGAGGGCTCCAAAATTTCCTGAAACAAACAAAATGAAAATGATACTTCTCAGCTTAAAGGAATCACACGATCTCGGAACTCTAGATTTCATCTAGGAAGCTTTTAACTGGAGCAAGTGGAATAACTAAAATACCTCTGAATGGAAAGACCTTGTACATCCTTTACAAATGCAGATTGATATACTCGGAGAGGACTATGATACCTGGGCTTCAAACTGGACCCTTGTCAGTCCCTGCATAAGATTCTACTGATCAGAGCAAAGCATGACCATTATTTTGAAAAAAAGGTGACCATCATTTTGAAGTTAAAGGTGAATCAACTAAAAATGAAACAATACCAACCTCCATCTTTGCTCATGGCAATCTGAAGAGCCACATGGAGTGGAGTATCTCCCTGTTGCAAGGTTAGCACGACAGGACTGGCACCATAGTTGATGAGCAATGAGATGGCTCCCCAGTCCTCACCGCTCACAGCTGCCTCAAGTGGTAAGGTGTTATTTGTGTTACGCTCCGTAACAGACGCACCAGCTTCCAGGATCTTCTCCAAGGCCTGGTAGCGACGTTTTGGAGATGACCTGCAAAGATTTTTAATCAACATATGACAATGGGTGATATGAATAAAGACTAGCAAATGCTTTTACTTCAATTTTGTACAGAAAGGCCTTGTGTAAATGTACATGGAGTTTTAGATAAAAGCATTTACTAGTCTTTATTCATATCACCCAGTGTGAAGAATGTAAGTACGGCAAGCAAAAATCAGACTTTTAAAAATCAAAGAGCCGAAGAGAATTTTTTTGGTTCTCACCATGGACTCAAACTCGGGGCCCATTGGCTTGGCTCAAGATGACACCTTACCTGTGGTAGTTTCCAGTGCTTCCAAAGAACCTAGTGAGATCAATATCTTTGGCCAAGTCACTTGTGCAATGGGAAGCAGCAGTGTACGCATCAAGCAGTCGCTCAACCAGCCACCAATGCTCCTTAGCTGCCAAATGGACGAATACGGAATAATCTGCAGAATCCAAAGTGGCCAAGTACTTGGGGACTTCTGCAATTGGAACATAGAACGACGTATGAACAAGTTTGGATTAGAGAATTTACCTGGTGTGAAGTGCCAATCATACTTTTGAAAACCTAGGATTTGAATTGCTTTGCTTGATTTCTCAAATTTGTTGGGCCAGTATGGAGTTCATTATCATAAAGCCATCATTCTATAGCAGGCCTGTGTATCGTTCCTGGTATTTTAGAAACAATCAATAGGCTTGGTGTGGGAGGATGACGAAAGTCAAAGTCCAGAGATAGCATAAGTAACATTACACTACTATCAAAGGAGTTTAAAATAGGGACTGGCCGAAAAACATGCTTTAACCCACGACAGGTAAACAGTAGATAAGGATTTAGCATTGATAAAATGTAACCCACCTCTTTCGCTGATCATGATCGTCATGATCAACGTCTGGCTTTTCTTCAACCATCGCTCATGCTCCGCCTTAACGTGCCTCTTCTCTTTGATAATCCCAGCGCAGAGTCTAAACATCTTCTCAGAGTCGTTTAGCTGTAAGTCGTGCGCATCGTAGTAATCATCCTGACACTTCCCGCACTTATCCCTCGGTTTTGATTTCGTCTTACTTGACTGTGCGCTCACTTTTGCTGCCTCCATTCTTCTTATTGCCTCAGTATTTTTTTCAGATTGTTTTTTGACCTCCATCATCCTTGTGAGTAGTTCATAGAGATGGGTAAAGCGGATGACGCGGTCGATCGGAAGGAAGCCATCGTTGTCTCTCTGACAAGGATCCACGCCTTTGTCGATGAGAACCTCCAACAACTCGGGAAGGTTGGGTATAGATTGGGCATGGCGGTGGTACAGGATGGCGACGTGATGCAGGAGGTTCCTTCCCAAGCTGTCCGTGTGTTTGGTCATGTATTTGAACAAGGTTCGCAGCAGTTTGTAGGTTCCTGTAATCAAAACAATCATGTTGAACTAAGCGCAATGCAAGAATTCTCTCCGCTGCTGAAAACAGATGAACAACACTGCAGAGAGCCATACCTCGTTAAAAGACGCCAACACAGATTTTCCAACTATATTGATAACTTTTTCCTTTCCCAGGACAGACTAGCTCGGCAGGCTGGAGAGCCTGCCCGAATCTGGAGAATTCCCTACGCGATACCTTAAAACAATTTGCCATTTACCTGTTGCAATTCCGGCATCGAGTGCAAGAACCATGGGATGCTCATCTCGATGGTCTACTATTCTATTTGGATCGGCACCATGAACGATCAACTCCACCAAGAGATCCTCGATCCCGTCCTTCCAACTGCGAACATCGTTGATGTACTCCGTCACAATTGGCGAAAGGTAGACTTTCTTGGCACTACAGCCAGTGGCGACGCCACCAACACCTTTCTTGTGGCCGTTTCCACCACCAAGGAAGATGAGTGAGAGAGACTCCCAGGCTCGTCGCCCGCTAAGGCGGGTCACCACGTTGCTCCAGATAGCAGATTTTGCCACGCAGCGGTTGATGAATCTTCCAGGAGATTTCCCTACAAAGGAAAGAATCTAACAAATCAATTTATCATTTTTTTGCAATGAAGTTACTCTTTACAGGGTTATACACAGGTTGTTGGAGTGCTGGCATGCTTTAAACATAACACTAAAAGGAGAAATTTCAGCTTATTTTCAAGTATATGGAAATTTTCATGGTCGGAAATTGACTTTTTGGAAAGTACATCAGTTGCAATTTTACAAAACAACACAATACAAAGCCGCAAATATTTCCAGGTTTACAATAACGAAATGGACTCGTTCCAATTCGCTCTTACCCACAAACATAGTTTTTGTATGACTATAGTTACCTGAAACCTTTGGTGACAACACAGCTAGGTCAAACAAGATCTCATCCATGTAGCGCTCACTATTGCTTGACCGCAGGATTCCGAATGCAGCAAACAATGTCGCTGCAGCATCATCGTATTTACTTAGAGCTACTTGGACCTTTGCAAGTTGTCTTTGGCTCTGTTAAAGAGACAATTGTCAAAACAAAATATCAGTAATAATATAAAAGTTGGAACAAGAGATGAGGAGGACAGGTGGTGGTAGCACTTGGGCACTTATTGAAGAGTTTAATCTCAAAATGCAATATGCACCATATCTAACAAGCTCTGGAGTACCCATACCACGAGTGTTCACTAAGAGGGTTAATTTTCTCAACAAAAACTAACGTGACCCCAAACTGAAATAATAGATCTGTAGCTTACCTCAAAACATGATGTATCCTTCCTCACAGCAGCGATGGCGTCTGTCAGAGCTGGACCTTTCTGGTTAACCTCGAATTTGGCTTGAGAAAGCTTGCACAGCATCAAGGACTCCTCTCTCTTGGTCACTTTCGCCATCTCACACAGTGCTACTGCTTTTTCATAAGAAGAACGAGCCTTGTCGTGTTTCCTCATCTTCACGTGCTGGTCACCCTCCGCTGTTAACCGCTTCATCTCCTTCAAGTGAACCTCTGCACGAAAAAAACCCAAACTGTTCTTTAGATTTACTGCTCTCCGTTTATTATTGCATTTTCTACTTGTATGAACTAAGGAAGAGTTCAAATTCAGACAATAAACTCCAACACTGGTCAGCTTTATCATATACATTAGTCTAATGTACACTTTTGATAGCTCCGAGAAAGGCAAAAAACATTAACACATAACGTGCTTAGTTCATGTACAATTTCAAGATGTTCTTCCATATGTGGGACAGCTGGTAGCGCCCCTGTCTCTGCCGAGACTCTGCTTATCACTTCGGTTGGCCTCTTTAACCCTGCATCGAAACCAATCACCCTCCCCATCCAAAAACTACAAACCTGTCTTCTTCTTCTCTTCACATGCCAGCAGTTTATACAGGGGAGAGGACTTGTCAACACAGTCGATCGGTTTCTGGCCATCGTTGTTCTTTATGGTCAAATCGGGGTTGAAATTCAACAACACCCTGAGAGCTATCTCTTGGTTTGGATTGTTGGACAAGGCCACAAGATGCAGAAGCGTATTGCCGTTAATATCCCGCTGGTTCCTCCGCGCTGGTAATTTGTCATAATTCGTCAGAAGGTACTTCAAGAGCAGGAAGCTGACTGTAGAAAGAGCACAGGATTAAAAACACCAATACATATAACATGGCTAGAAATAATGGGAGGCATCGAAGGCCTCTGTTGCTATGGGGCTAGAAATAACGGAAGTCAACAAGGGGATCTGATGCCCCCTCTGTTGCTCTGGGGCTAGAAATAACGGAGGCAACAAGGGGATCTGATGCCCCCTCTGTTGCTCTGGGGCTAGAAATAACGGAGGCAACAAGGGGATCTGATGCCCCCTCTGTTGCTCTGGGGCTAGAAATAACGGAGGCAGCAAGGGGATCTGATGCCCCCTTTGTTGCTCTGGGACTATGATATGGTGGCAAACGTAAACTTTTAATTTTGGTCTGGTGGCCTAGCAGACGATAATGGGCAGCGCAGAACACACAGCGCTCCTACCTGACTGAAGTCCCAAGTCAAGCACACTCCTCAGCACTGTACAAGTATTAGCAGCCTCATCTTTCTCTTTTGGATATTTGCACTTTCTCTGTAGAAGATCTATGGCAAGTTTCTGACCCCATCCCATGGCATCTCGGTGCTGGCAGCAGTACTTAACAAGGTCCATCAGAAACACGTTCTCTCCACACTGCTCCATGTTGTCTAGTTCTTCCTCAAATAACAACTTCATGATATGCCACTTGTTTTCGGAGGCGAGCCTCTTGAATATTTCAATCCAAGTTGGTGCATCAATGCCAAACCCTGGCAGGACTTCATCAGCTGAAATGACAACACAACATCATAAATGAGGTATTTGGATATTAGAGAATATCGGCCTGGCTTATGCGTGAGTGAAGTGTGTTCCCTGGCTTTTGATGTCCGCATGCACAACAATGTTGCTGTTGAACACTTTTGCTTGGCGTATCATAGACACAAGGTACAAGAACTTAGGTTTTACGTCTCATTTGAGAACAAAGCATTGTAGTGTTAAGCGTTTTGCTCAAGGTTGCTGGGACGGAGATGAGTCCAAAGGGAATACGCGACCTTCTCACTAGCCTTACGACTAAGACCCCAGTGCTATGCCACTGATCTCCTCAATGGAGCCAATTCCGATAGATACAATTACAGGGCACTTGTTACTTCAAAGCGTGCTGTCACTCATTGACTTTGTAACAAGAAGCAATCACAAAACAGAGCTGTTTGGGTATCCATGAGAACGTGTATCAACTTTTGCTATTGCCATTATGATACGATAGATACGCCTTGATAAGGATCTGCTTTAAGCAACAAATTAAAAATATATAAACATAAAACAATTAACCTGTACCTGTGCATATATATAAAATACTTACAATTCCTGTTCAAACAATGGAGGAAAGATAATTTAGATTCAGAATATACTAAATGGCTTAAAACCCTTCATCAATTGGCAGGCCAGCTTGTTGTATGGTTGTATTGTAATTCAGCCAACGTGATCCTTCAAATTAGATTATCCCTATGTTATCATCATATTTCACTTTACTGATTTATGCTTTAAACTTGCAGGAAATTAAAACACGCCATCTCAGTTACGGAGATTGAAGTAAAGGGTTATCTCAATATGCGCATGCGACAAGGCTGGAGACGCAAACCGGCAGTTATTACCATATCTTGAATGTTTATACGCATTTCTACGCATGTAACACTCGATCATATCTATAAATTGCAGGCTACTTTTTCAAAATGTTTCTATGCAGATAGTAAGAAGAAATGACTGCTACAATACATACCAGGACCATGTAGCTGTACAATCAACAGGATAACTTCCATCAAGAAGTTAACGCGCACATCTTGAGTTAGCTCAATCATCATCAATGTATTGACTGCAACTCTGAGAGCTTCGTCGTTCTGTGAGACAGCTTTGAGAGCCTGCACTGTTCGCCAGTAACCCTACAGGGGAGGAAAACTGATTAGAGAAACAATAGCTTCCTCCTGCCGAGTGCAGCACTTCGGGGACAAGATACATGTCGCACCAAACCCACATTTCAGTACAGTAACATCGATGCAAACTACAACGATCAATGGTGCATGAAGTCATGAATTCACTGCAGCATGACGCAGGAAGCCATCACATTTTTTCATTTCAACAAAGGCCACATTCAAGCGAGGTGTTTTCCTGAAATTTATCAATTTCATCAGGATATCATGGCACACAATAACAATGTTAGATTAATCCAGAAATAGATTAACTTACCTTAAACCAAGCAGAATCCCAATCAATACTCGCTCTCGCATCAATCAAAGCCTCCTGGTGATGACCAGTAAGACTCAACACCAACGATTTGTTACTCAACAACTGAGCGAACATCCTGTTACTGACGGGCTTAGCGTTACTTGGGGGTAACGTTTGCCTCGCCAAGTCTAGGGCTTCGCTGTAGTAAGCTAATGCTTCTTCGTGGCGGCCATTTTTGTGCAGATCGTTGCCCTTGACCTTCAGTTCATTCACGTGTTGTTGACATGGCAGGTATATCTTCCTCTGGTTAGGCTGGCCTACGATCCGACACAAAGAAAGGAAAATAGTAAACTTTCACCTCGCTATTAAGGATACTCTTGGGACTGATAAATGCTGTCTTCAAAAGGAAGGTGTCCTGACACTATCACTCAGAGAAACAGAAAGGGCAAACAATTTACTTGATCCAACTTTTTGAGAGAAAATAATTTTTTCAGTCATAGAGCAACCCTAACTAATAACTAAAGCTTTTGATTACTGTTGCCGTCCAACTTCCAACATCTTAGTGTAAAACGTCTGCCAGGAAAAGCTTGTTTGTGTAATGATTCCTCCTTCCCCCAATCAGCCCCCATGTTTACCTACCTCCACCAACACTGGAGCTGTTTTGCCTAGGTGTGGCGTCGGGAGGAGTAGCACTTCCGAGTGGTCTGGAGATACCAGCTGATCTTGCATTTGGCATCCTTGGCACACCATTAAACTCAACATTGCCCTGATAAAAAGGTTGTTGCCCAAAATTAGGCATTCCACGTCCTCGTACATTTTGCCCAAAAAAATAGTTCCTCCCATTCCCATGTTGTTGACCTCGGCCAGCACCAGGATCCCAAAGTGGTGGTCCCATTTGATCTCTTGCAAAGTTATTTCCGGGACCAAATGAAAATCTGTGCTGATTATGGTTCGGGTTCTGCCCCATTCCTTGGTGTAGGCTGGGTCCTCCTCGTCCATTTCTGCCACGATTTGAAAACTGATGCTGCCCTTGGCCAGGCTGGTTCTGCCCATGTGGACGCAGACCTTCCATAAACCTTTCAAAGCCGTCCAATGGATTCATTGTGTCAACAGTTCAATGTTTCTTCCACTATGTGATGCAATGGCTAGAATAGAGAAAGAGATCTTAAAGAGGTTGAATAGCGCCTCCAGAAGCAAGCAACAGCGCCACCCGTAGCAGAAATAAGCACTGCTTAGTGACGTCATGGTTTCCATATACGGCATCTCATTTGCATATTTTTACAACCTTATTTACTACGAGTTATAAATATGCCAGTAGCACGTGTATCCTGCCGGGCGGCGCTGTCAGGTGTTTCCACTATGGGTTACATAATCGGCTACAAAGAGGCCAGTGTTCTAGTAAATGAAGTTAGCAATGATAGCGAAAGAATGTTAGTGTATGTTACGCAGTCAATAGCGATAGTAGTGAGTTGGAGAGAGGAGAAAATGGAAAATGGAGAGAATAGTAGTATGGATTTCGAGTCGCCGGTGGATTCTGGGCCGGTGGAGAGCGAGGCCCCTGATCCGAACAGTACAGAAGAAATGGAGCAGCATATTATCCAAGACTTGTTTGACAACCATGACGACTCAAGATATTTGCCAGAATTGCTGGCAATGAACATGAATGAAGAGGAGATGGGGCCATTCCAGCCAAGTGACCTGTCACTGCTCATGGCGAATGTCGGAGCCTCTAGAGACGCTGGTCTCGTCAGTACGCCAACGGCATTGAGGTGTTCCCGAAGGGTGGTGCAGACGCCAAGACGTGAGACTAACACCGGCGCGGTGACAGCTGTAGCAGATGGAGCCACGCCACTAACATTAATTTTTCAAGCATCCGAATGGTACCTTACAGATCCGCAAGGGGCGCGTTACCGAAAATGTTGCAAAAATCAATAACGTGATCGTAAATATTGTCATATTTTTCAAGATAAGAGTATGTAAATGATACGCAAACGGTAAACCAATGAAAGGCCAGTATCTATTGAACCTTACAAGTAATTTGGGGGCCTTGAAACTCCTTATATTTATCAATGAAACCTTATTCCCGCCGAAGGTTTTGACCGGGCCGTCCAAAACTCCCCATTTTTTGGCGGGCCCTTCCCTTTAACATTAGTTTCTGCCTCCCCTAGCTCTCTCACTCAGTCCACAGCCCACTGAATCAAGTGGTTAAAATATTGTTTTAAAAGGATTTAGGTGGATTTAAGAAGGAGCAAGGAATCCTGATAGAGATCTTCACCACGCAATGGTTTAATCCCTTACAGACCCTCGATTCCTCATCATCATCATTATTATACAGTCGAAGGCCATGTCGGCTGATAGCAGTGGCCTTTGCTCTGTCTCTCAGCTTAGGCTACTTGGTCAACTTAGACTATAGGCCCTAGGTACCACCAATTTGGCTAGAACTTGAAATATAAAAGCAATTAAATCTCTTTCAAACAAAGTAAATGCCAATTTTAAGAGTGGGAGTCATCTGTTGTTTGTATTCTAGAGAACAGCCTCCTAGGTTTTCGATGGGCATTCACTTCATTTTGAAGGAGTTTCAATTGATTTTGGATTTCAGGTTCTAGCCAAAATGGTGGTACCTACAGCCAACCCTGGAGGTGATCTGAAAGTGAAACTGAAAGTGAGCCCAAGTACATCTCAATAGGCCTACATGGTACCGTATCCAGATGATACAACAAGAAGAGACCAATCACTGAATCAGTAACTGGTGCCCATTTTCACCAGCAGATAACACACTAGGAAGTAGTAGTAAAGTAATGTAGATGTGAAAGCAGTGGCAAAAACTCAGAAGTCTGCAAAGGGAAGTCCAAAAAAGACCTGGAAGTTTAGTAGTTTCAAGTTTGTTTGTTTAGTGAGACAAAATCAGCCAACATGCGTCCTTTTCTAGCATGCTTACCAATCTACTGGGAAGTTATGATGAATACTAACGTATTTCTAGGCCATGGTTTGTTGAATTTGATGAAATATTGGAAAAAGAATGAATCCGTTCCAGCAGCTTTTGACATATTTGCACATATCAACACGTCACACGTGTTTCGCTGAATCTGTCAACCTTGCACGCAGGTCGACATGATGGTCGAGGTTGGGATTTCCCCCCGACGCGCGGGAAATTCAAACGTGAGCCATTTCGACCACAGGCACTTGAAAATAGGAGTCTATGTTGCATGTCGTTCACGATATGTTGGCCAACGAAGCCAGGAATAGGTTGGTTAGAAGTACCAGTATGTTCACTTCTAAAACCCCTCCACGAATAAACCGAGTGACGAGCTCTTTTCATTTTGATGATATCTCTAAATATCATAACACGTGCACATTTCATAATAGACTCCCGGGTAAATCCATTGCGTCATCCTAATTGGATTTAAGCTTACCGTCCCACTGCGTCCGGAGTGTAATTTCATGTGTAATCCAGGTGTTTAATCTTCTCATCTTACAAGACAACAAATAAAATAGAAAAATGGCAGATATGAACAATAGATAAAAAGAATCAAATTTGATAATTTCAAGGTTTTCGCAAAATGATTGTAAATGGTCAATCAATTCTCTGATTACAACAATCTTGGGTATTTGATTGTGAATGACCTCCAAATCTTAGCTATCTTGACCCGCAATGTTTTGAGATCATCCAATTGAGGATCCCGATAGTGGTGACGCAAGCGCATGAGAGTCAGGATGAATCTTAGCACACCTCACGAAATTCTGGGCTGGTCGTATTGACCACTACATGGTATATCAATCCATACTGAGGAAAGCATTCATTTATAGATGACCCAACACATCTTTTTGCAAGAGCAAACAAATGTATCGTTTGTTGTCATTTCAAAAGATAGAGCTAGTGTAGAAATCTTTCCTGCGACCTCCTCTATACACTACCCGGACGCATTGAACCGGCCTCGTCCTGTCGCCCGGCACAGTGGATAGAGTGATCGCAATAGACTGCCTCGGGAGTCTAACCCACTATAGCATCAGACCAATTTGCATTAAAATTGCGACAGTAACCAAAACCATATACATGTACTATTATAACTTAAAATAGACTTTTCATCAACAATAAAGAGTTATTTCAACCTCAGAAAACTTTGGTTTATTTTCTTATATCAGTCAATCAGAAATATTTAGAAAAAGCGATATTTTTAGTGTCGTAAAAAACGGTTTACGGTAATTTGATTTTCACGAATTTGTGAAATTTTGTCCATTAAAAATCACTGCCTGCTGCTTCTTTTGACAAGTTCAACACGATATATGCAAATAGCCTGATTAAGCTAGTTCATCTGCATCTGTATCTTAAGTTTTGTTAACTTTCCTATTATAATAACTGAGTAAAACTGATTTATATTTGTAAACAAATGTTGGAATTATCAGTGACCAACCATGTCCATGCCAGATGCAGATGAGCACAGGCAGTGTGCGAGGCATTTGTGAAGGACTCTATGACTATGATTCGAGGGACTATCTTTCCATTTACCCCACCACCCATGCAATATGTACACGATATACAGCCAATGCACGCTCCGGTCATATACACCACCATCTTTTTACGCCAAACAAAATTGGCCTTTAATAAGTAATTTTTAGGATATCTGTCTTTGACTTTTGACCTCGTGAAATTTCATAGCAGATAGTTTTCTATTTCTACCCCTAGAGAAATCAAGTTCATCATGACGCATTTCCCTCCTCGCCATTATCCAGACGCTGTGTCACCGTGTGAAAAGATGCGTGACATATTCGTTGATTACAGCAATATGGGCGGCACCGAATTTTATGAAGATTCGTCATCATGGCAAAGCCAAAAGTCGCGTCAGGTTGAGAGGCTTCGTGCAAAGACACCATCACTGCCCCTTATCCCACCAAATGAGGGTAAGTTCCGAACATGCAATGTATAACCAGTTTCACTCTTTAAAAAATGTCTGTGTGTTCCATCTGTCAAGTCTTAGGTTGATGCAAAAGTTCACATAGGCTATATCAAATTGCACCAATCCAAACTTGATTCTGGCATCGGTTGCTAGTGGGAATAGACAAGTCTACCAAACTGTTACTAGTAATGATGTCAAAATGTCTTCCGGTGATGATTGTCCGTACATCCTCCCTGGTGAACTGCAATCTACCATACAAAAAAAACTTTAATTTGCTGTCAACCTTTACATTGTTGTGAATGACATGTATTCCATCCTTTGCAGTTCCTTTCCCCTTTCGTGACATTTGTAGTGATGAGATCCGAGCATTCAGAAGACAGCTACACAGAGATGTTGATTATGGCAAGAGGGTCGAAAAGATTAATAAGGTAATTTTCGTATTCACCATGTGCACATATGTGATTGACTTTGGCTAAAGAATCCACATGTTGTACTTAATAAAAGGGGAAGGCAATAGTTTTGAAGAAGACAGTTTTTGTGTTAGGAATCATCCCATAGTAATGAGTTGTTTTCAAAATGTTGGCACCTGTGGACCCTTTTTACAGAGCCAGTCATGTATGTCTTCAGTGTTCACTCTTTATTGGGTGTTTTCATTCTCCAGGGAGTATTCCACCGCCGAGACTGGATGAGCAATCTTTTACATGCCGCTATGGTTAGGTGCCAGTTGGGTTTATTGGCCTAATGACTCCATCTTTGACTGGTGGTAGAGCCCACTGCAAGCTTCTTATGTTTCTCACTTGATGGAGTCGTTTCCTTGCCTTGGCAATGACGCCTCAAAAGAAGCCGTGGTTTGACAGCTTATTTTAAGGACAAAGCAATTTAAGATTGGGTGTTTTGCTGTGATAAGTTTCAAAATTAAAGGAGCTCAAACCCCTCAATTGTCAGAAATCTAACAATGATTTTGCCTTTAGTCTAATCTTTACTTGCTGTATATATTTATTGAATTTTTTGCCATTGCAGAGCAATCGTGATAAAGAGTCCTTTCGCATTGCAAATTCAGTTGATATTGAGAAAGAACTGGATTCTCGTGGTATTGATGCTTTCGTTAGGAAGTATTGGAAGAACAGAGGAAAACCTAGTCATCGATTCTTGACAGTATTTGAGCTGATCAAATCGAAGTCGTTCTTAAAGGCCAAGTATTTTCCAGTTAGTTTTAAGTTTCTTTGGATTTGAGAACGATTAACAATACTGTTTTTCTGCAGTTCTATGAACTTGAGTCATACAATGCTTTCCCCGAAAACGTGATGTTTTTTAAACCTGTCAATGTAGTGTTTTTATTCAGAGGTCTGTGAGATGGCTTTAGCTGCTTTTCTCTTGCAGTATTTCTTTCCTATTTCTTGCCCAAGGCATTTTGTGAGTCACTTTTACTGTCTGCAATCAAATTAAGAATATCTGATTTGTAAATTTGTGTTTTGCAGCGAGTGAATTCTCAATATTGTGGTGGCTGTTTAGGGTATACCCCTTCAAGCAATGGAAATGACACTGGGACAGTATTCTATCCATCCGGGCCAGAACTAACGCATTTAAGTATCCTTTCCTAAGCAACCCAAAGACCTGTATCATAAACCACGGATCCTTAACACCTTCAGCGCTAGAGGTGTTATGGAGGGGACAGGGTACTCTTTGCACCTACTATGTCATTTACAAGAAATGCTGTGGACAGGTCAGAAATCAACCAAATGAGCCGAGGATGCATTCAAACCACAGCGAACTAGTCACAGCCATTGACAGTGACCCGTCTTGGCAGTAGGATGATGAGAATTACTTGTCGACTTTGAAGGCCTCTAGCTCTTAAAAGGGGCAAGATATTGATGAAGAAAAAAGATCACCATCCTGATGTAGCAATCAATTCTCTTCAAAGTGGTGGTGGTCGTGATGTACTGCAACTTTCCAGTCCGAGCGCTACAGCTGTTTTCCTAAATGATGTCAAGTTTGTTTGAGATACGTGTCGCAAAATCGTCTATCATTCAAATTGCCCAAGGGTGTCTTTAATACAGAGATTCTACTTAATCTCGCTGAGGTTGATTTCCTTAACTGTGAACCAGCTGTTAGAAATATGTCGATCCTTCAAGATTCCTGCAAAGCGGGCCCTGTTTTACATGATGAGGATCTGAAGTCTCCATTGTGTGGAATGCTAACTTCACGGTGCCAGGGAAGAGGTTTGCATTTGAATTTTGTCTGTTTATTTTGTTGCATTTCTGTCATCGCCAAGGCTAAAGTGATGTTATTTTTTGTTACAACGTAAAGGGGCTCACACAATAAAATATTTGGTTCTAATTTTATTTCCAGATTTCCTTTGTTTACGTAGTGCTCATGAGTGCATGTTTTACGAAGTTGAACGTGAGGATGATGGAATCAAACTCGTAGAAGTTGCTGGTGGCTTGACGGAGGAACGCTTCTCATCAGTTGTCCCAAGGTGAGTTTGAACTAGAGACAAACTTTTCCTCTTGAAATTCACTTCTAACTGTAAATTGATAACTCTTTGTCACAAGGACAACATCTCTGGTTCAAAGGACAGATTGTGGGAAAAACTGGGCGCCATGTTCATGTATGATTAGGCCGGAATCTAAAACAGATCAAAAAGATGGGAGGCTTGTCAGCACCGTCTGTCAACAACTGTAAAAGTTAGCTCCATTTGGCTCAGTATCAATTGACAGTAGGCTAAATATAGCGTTTGCTGGTGAAATTCCATGGTGAAATGCATTACTTCTCAGATTTTCTTGACAGAACATTTAGTTCAAAGTTTTGAAGGGCCTACACTAACATGACCAAGTACATTTTCAGCCCATACATACCTGGTGAAGCCCTTGTTGCCACAAGTGAAAGAAAAGTGTCCCTGATGAATGACCAGAAGAGGTAAGTAGAAAATTGTCTGTGTTTTCCGGGAATGTTGTTTCGGTTCTAGTTAGTCTTTGCCAACCATGTAGGGGATTCAACAAGAGACTCTTGGCGTAACAAGGAATTGTTCCCTCAATTTTCAACCCCAACCCAGGTCACTATAGCTTATAGTCTCCAGCCAGCCATGTAGTGGATTTGGCCTGGACACTTGGTAGAGCTAGGAAATTGATCCCCTCAATATTCAACCCTAAACCAGGTGACAACGGCTTATTCAGTGTATTGTTCATACAATGGTGCTGACCATCCCAAGGTGACACTCTGTCCTCGAAGTTTGGAGGTACATGTAGTATAATTTCAACCATTGACAGCCAGGATTTTTCACTGTCCGATTTTTCTGTTTCAGCGTATCTGTGATAGAATACCATGCTCCTCGGTTCACATGCAATGATCCTTGGTTACAAGCTTACTACGGGACAACACCAAGGTCATTTGTTCTTACGGATAGGACGTCAGTCCAGATGGCTGACATGAGGGTAGGCAATACAGTAAACGTTTTATACTTTAAACTATCAAAGTTTCACAAGGTTTCATTTCCACAAGTGAGCAGCCAAACTTGGACTTAAAAAGTGCAACAGTTTCAGTTCTGATGTAACCATTAAATTTCGGCAGCAAACACGGTATTTAGTCCACTGCTATTTGAAAATGAGCAAATTTGGCTGGTTTTAAACATTGATGTTATCTTGTTTGATTTCCAGTGCTCAAAGTCTAAGAGTTTGGACATATTTGCTCTGCCGTTCTCCAAAGTGTACACCAAGGAGAGAATAATGGTATCATCTCCCTGTGCGAAGACATTCTACCATTTAGTTGCCACCGACTACACTCTGATGCTGATGGACGAACGCTTCCCACAAGTACCGGTACGTGAATACATATGTATCACTTCCTCTTGACTTTGTCTCATCTTTTCAAAAGATGTCAATTTGAGAAGATTTTGTTATGGCCCACCGTTCCTCTACTGCCTGTTTAATTCCAGGTGATGTTGTGGCGCCCAAGTGTTCGCACGCCCCCACAGTATTTACAATTTATCCCGAACATCACTCAAGACCAACAAGAAGACCTCATCATCGTGGGTTGCCAGGATGCGAGAGATGTGCTCTGTTATCCTGTCACCCTCGGTAATAGTGAGCGACCCCTGCCACATGGACTCGGTCCACCCTGGAGACTCTCTTGCATAGAGTAAGTAAGCTTATTCATATCCAAGTAACATCATACACCACTTCAAGAACAATAATTGAAACTCTAATTGAGTATGAGGGTGTTAACCAGGAGGATTTGTCCTTCATTGTCAAGTCCTATGGCAAACTAGTGCAACATTTTTATGTATTTTTAAAGTACTTTGCCTCCTGTCTATTTCTTCAGTGATTTCGCCCAGTTTCCTGGTGTTCGTGGATGTGGTGCAAACACTGTTGCCCTTGATCACCGACTAACTAAGACGTCAATCATAGGAGTGCGTGGGATACCTTTCAATAATCTAGAGGGCTTCACCGCATTACAGGTAAGAACCCCAGTCATATCTTAAATACGACAATTGATGCAATTATCTTACGTTAAACTCCTAATTGAAACTATACCTGTATTGGTATTGACTGAGTTGTGAGTTAGCATGATAGACATTTGTAATTAACATGAGCACCTTAGCTCTCCCCAGGTTAGCTTTGTGGTTTGATCCCTTGTCTGACCACTTTCAGGGATACTCGTACTCTGAACAAGTAACAAGTAGTTATCCCATCAATGCTTTTCAATGATACCATCAAAGATTTGTCAAGGTATGGCATCTAACTGGTCTGTGGTCCAGGTGGTGTCTGTGTACAGTTCAAAAAACTTTTTCATTTCATTTTACTCAATTCTACTTAATTTCCAGTTATCTGCTTGTGGAGACCTGTTCTATCAGAACTACCGCCCTGGCCATCCAGGTGATGAACGCACGTGTGGTGCAGGCCCTGGTAGTATTGACATCAAGTTGGCTCCGGAGGTGCGGACCTCTTGTCAGCAGTGGTCATCCCAGCTCCAAGAACTTAATGACAGGACTGCGGAGACACGAACTGAGAATATTCCACATAGAGAAATTGATGTCACAGATATGTTTACAGGTAACAATATCCCACTTAAAGAAATTGATGTCACAGATATGTTTACAGGTAACAATATCCCACTTTGAGAGATTGATGTCACAGATATGTTTACAGGTAACAATATCCCACTTAAAGAAATTGATGTTAAAGATACATATCTGACAGGTGACTTCATTTGAACAACCCGGCCCTGGTATATTCATGGAAAGGAGATTTGTTGGACAGAGTTGAGAAAGGCTGCACGAAACCATTCACGATCTTCCATGATTTATATTTGCAAAAAATGAACTATAATATTTCTTCCAGCCATCAACAAGAACGCCTATCCCCACCTCGGTTGTTTTCTGTGTACCCAGGCAGCAAGTAAAAGACCAGAAGCTGATGTTATGGTTACTGAAGATGACTACTGTTTGGCCTGTGGGCTAGACTTAAAGATCACCAAACCATTGCAGGATTATTCTGAAAAGGTTAGTTCTCAATATGCTTGAAATATAATTTTCTGAAAAGTCTGAAATCATGAGTGAATGAGACACCTTTGACTGAGCAAGGATTTGTGATATTCATGATAAATCCTATCACTTTTAGTTTCCAATGAAAAATTTCATTTAGAAATAAAAATTTAAAGAAAGTATCAAGCTCTGGAACTGTCGAGACTATTTTTTGACACCCTGTATTGATCTTCTCTCATCTCTTTTAGGGCAATGCTAGTCTGATGAACATGAGGGAATTCGATCAGAAGCTATATGACAGTGTTGTTGGCTTGGATGTGGAAAAGTTTACCGATCCGTACAGTCAGCTGCTGCTCAAGCAGTGGAACGAAGATGATGAGATACAGGATCATCTCAAAGAAAGGGTGCGTTGTGCATCATTTATGACTCCCACTGCAACTTTAAAGTAACTGTCAGTGAATTACAGTGGTCTAACGACAACTTCCTTCAACGGAATTGACGAACACTTTCATACTGATAAACTACATGCACCTGTTCAAGTGTTGGTTAAGCTATGTCGTACTGTGACTTACTCTTCATTTTCATTACAGGACAAACTGACAGTGGAATTGAAGAAGAACAGAATGGAAGAAAAAAAGCGACAAAAACTGGCTGAAAATAAAAATGCGGAATTTAAACTCCCACTAAGCCCTCTTGCATCCCGTCAACTTGCATCTCCCAGAAGTGTGGCCAGTCGTGTATCAGGGACTCCAGAATCATGTGGAAGTATAGCCAGTCATGTCTCCGGGGCCCCTGTAAATCCAGGAAGTGTAGCAAGTCATGTTTCAAGGACTTCTGTCTCTCGGGGACTAGCTAGTCGTGCTTCTAGAACTCCTGGTTCAGATTCCATAAGCAGTAATCGGAGTGTGCGTAGTAACGGGAGTAGTCAAAAGTCCTATGCCAGTGGCACACAACGGAAAAAGAGGATTGGAACATTCCAGAGGATGAGTTTTCAGTTAGAGAACAGTATGAAGGGTTTGTTAGAGTACGACAAATCTCCGAAGAGGAAACAGGAACGAATCGCCGGGTTTGATTCTTTGCAACAATCTCCACGTCGCTGTAGGAGATCACGGTCATCTGACGCTGTGTCAGTGATGAGTAATATGTCATTGTCGTCTTCGAATTTCGTTGGAACGGCTCAGGGGATTGAGAGCAGTATCAAACGTATCATTGATTATGAGTCGGACGCTGGAGATGAATGCTCAGCTAAGAATCGTGACATTCAAAACTGGGTGTCTGCTATTGATGCCAGCAGTAGTTTTGATTCGAGTCAAAAGGGGGCGACAATTATTCAGTCTGGACAGACCACCTCAAGGCATATCCTAGGGGATGAATTTGTATCACCTGCATGTGGGACACTCAAGTTAGATCATTCACCTCCGGCAGGAGACCCTTCTCATAAAGACAGGCATGACGAGTTTTGCAAAGTTGGGGAGTCATTTGACAACTTGAGCATTGGTTCTGCAATGCTTTCCTCACTAGCGGAATCGGACATACATGAAAGTATTTCCCAGCCACGAACGTTATGTGACCAACCATCGGAAAATATTAACGACCCGATGGATTCCGTTGATCCTGATATGTTGACATTCAGTCAGGCCACTGAGATGAACATGTTCTCACAGTCCTCCAGTACATCCGTAAAAACGACGCCAAAATCTGCTAATAAAGGAAAGAAAAAAGCTCTTATTTCTGGATTCTGAATACTTCCAAAGTTTTGTCTTAATTAAAGAGTTGATGAGGTGTCCATGCTAGACATTTTGTAATTGAACAGTTGTGCTCGGTGCAAAGACACCATGTAATTGAACAATTTGATAAGGTTTCCAGAAATCATGTAAGTGAACAATTTATATGATGCATAACACAGTGTAATTGAAGAATCTGAAAGGTGAATAGTCACAATGTTATTGAACAGTTTTTTGTAAGGTGCATAAACAGAGCAAAATTGAACAATTTTGTAAGGTGCATACAATAAGTAAATAAATACAATGTAATTGGACAATTTCATAAGGTGCATAAAAAGGTTTTCTGCCACTATGTCCTTATAGAATTCGATAAGGTGCCTGGACACCATGTAATTGAACACTTCATATTAAGGTACCTTGACAACAAGTACATGTACCAGTTCCCAGTCCCAACTTTGAATAACAATGGGTAAAAACATGCAAGCAATTTATTTACTGGAAACCATTTAAGTTACATGTATATTTTTTGTACACCATGAAAGTTATAGGTGGCAGGATATGATTCTCAGGCGTTTTGTACAATGTGCCATTGTTATCATATTAAAATGAATGAAAATTTGCTCAAAAATTAAAGATTTTATCATTTAGAAATTCTGTGTTGCTCTATTTTAATTCCAAAGTCTAGTCTTGTTTTTATTTTGATCAGGAAAGGACCCCAGAAATTTTATCAACTTTTCAGGAGAACAGTGAAAAACTGCATAAAATAGGGGGATGGGGCTAACCAAGACCTAGACCCTCTGACTGAGAGTGAGGCAAATGAAGTCCTCCTTAGAAATAGTTACTGGGGATTCCAAGTACTTCAGAATTCATTTTGAAGACTGGACCAGAGATGGCAATGGCTACAGCAGAACGCAATCGAGCTGAAAGGTCAACTCAACACCATGAAAGTCGAGATTCCATAAGATGCATTATGTTGGACAATCGAAAGACAGCTGTGATGGATATGTACTGTTCCATCCAGGCTTTGCAATGATTTTTATTCACCACCGTGTTTTCATTCTTTATATAACCATATTCTTTACAATCCATATCCAGGCATCACTGCCCATATGGATTAGTTGGTTTTTTTTGCTGCAACCATCTTTTGGTAGACTTTCTGAAGCAACATTGTCAAGGGAATAGCATGGGGAATAGTCCAGAATACCATCTCTAAAACCACTTTCCACATACCACATACCAATACTATAGACACATTCCACATACCAACGCCCATGTTTGCTCTCATCTTCTTAATTTGTGTGTTTTCATGAACTTTCGAGGGATCAATAGTTGCAGCCATTAGTAGTGACTGTAAAGTCAATGAAACGTTTTCCTAGAAGTTCTCATTTGTTAATTGATGCTTTGCATTCAGTAAAATTTTCCACTGCAGACTTAAAGCATGCAATGGCGAGTTCTACTATCTTAAAGGTTATTTAGAACGTCATTTTGCCATAAAACCCCGCTAATAGGCGCACGCATAATTATTGGTGTTGGTCGAAAAACCTTTTAAAAGCTCAAAACCTCTATTACGGAGAGTGTATATTATATACACCAAGAAATTTTTACCTGACAAAAATACTTTCTTGGTTGCACGCCTTCGCAGCATTGATGGCAGGGTCTGTAGATGTGAAGAGGTTGAAAATACTATTGCGTGTTATACCGGAGCGCTGACATCAGAGAGTGAACAATTTGTTCAGTAAGAACCCCGCTATTATTCCCAGTTGACCTCCACGGCCGTAACTTCGGCTACACAAGTAACACTACATATCATCTCATCTGATTAGCTAGACATGTATCTCTAAGCTAAGAAAAAGCCCACTTGTTTCAAAATTAGAGTTCCTACCTCTTTTTCTGGCGTTTGCTACAACGCTTCCGTTGTTTCTTAACAAATGTCAAGGACCTCATTCACAGTCCCGAATCAGGAACTCGAACAGTGACATTTTAATCAGCCGCGGCCACATCTTTTTCGGTCAATGGTACATTTTGCTGGATTGCAACCAAAGCATAGCTTGATGATAAAAGACATGTAAAATGGCTTATGTTGTCCCAGTGTTGATTAGGGAGTTTTCGCAAAGCCGCAATGGTGATGAGGTGGCAATAAATCGATCCCTTTCAACTATTCCACAACATAATTCTACTTCGAAGCGTGTAATGTACTTTACAATTAAATTCATTTTAATGTGGGCGTTAAATGGAACCCCATGCGGTAATGGCGGCAGTTTTTCATTACATGATCATATTCCACTCCAGGTTTCCACTAAGGATCTCGACGACACTGACATTTCTATTTTTCACGTCTGACCTTTTCAACAAAGGAACGCAGGCAGGAAAGACAAACAGAAAATGGCGCTGAATCCCTGCTTCATTACACAGTAAAGGATGTTCTGTTTTATCAAACGGCATCGAAAGCACTACATGTATAGAACTGGTGCGTCTACCAAGAGAAACGCGAAACTTTGCTTCGATATCCGGGCATGTTGAAGACGCAGCTGCAAATTAAAGTCTGAGGTGGTCTTTTGCGACGACTTAAATAGTATAGGTTTGCAGCCTTTGCCGTTCATTAAAAATTTGAAATTGAATTTGAAAATTTCCAATTGCGTTTATGTAACGTACTGAATAGGAATTTCAATGCCGTCGTGTAAACGTTTATACCAGGTTTCAGGGGAGGGGGGAATCTTGAGTAAAGGCTCGGACCTAAATACTCGTTGATGACTAGCGTGAAATTCACC
The DNA here is from genome assembly GCF_910592395.1 of Lineus longissimus. Taxonomy (NCBI): domain Eukaryota; kingdom Metazoa; phylum Nemertea; class Pilidiophora; order Heteronemertea; family Lineidae; genus Lineus; species Lineus longissimus. Next base: position 19,568,441 of record NC_088309.1, on the reverse strand, counting down.
CTTCCATCAGCTGGGCCCTTTAGTTAAACGGTCACGGCGATCGTCTTTTCTCCTCGGACAACAATTAGCCCAAGTTGTGACTGAAACTGGCGTAACATGAAACTTCGCCTTGTTCTCGCTTTCTCCGATATTGGCATGGACTTCCACATTGATATACGATTTTGAGCAATTATCGATAAACCATTGAGCTCATCTTATCTCTTCCCTCTGTTCTCCCTATTTACCGTTTATACATGTTATAGTTGGACCGCCTCATCACACTACGCGGATTACTGATGCGCGCGCGCGGAGTGTGTCTACAGCCTTTGTCACTCCTTTCACTTTCCTGCGACCACATCGTTACCAGCTTTTAATTGAAACGGGATCAGTTACCCGTTTCCTCGGGCCCTTTATTGCGTTCGTGACGACTTGGAGAAATCTTAACTCGAAGACAACAAGCTAATCGTCTCTAATTCCACAAGATGAGCATTCCTTCAAAGGCACGCACCACGTTGAGTAAATTGCTCTGAGTTTGACTGCTTTGAGAGACGCAATGCATTGCGAGAATTTAATTACGACACTTCTAGATGAGGAAACTTCGCTCCTTCTGAAACTACACTCCGGACGCAGTACCTCGCCTTTTATAAGAGAAATGACAAGTTGGATAACGAAATGGCCTGGGACACCTCTTTGAGTCTATCATGCTCATGCTCATGGTTAAACAATGTCTCAGAGGCCTGACTCCGTTCGCCAAAAAAAGAAAAAGTTAATTTTAATTTGAAAATGTCCGATTAGATTGTATTTCATTGTGCAAATATGTGCATTTACATTGGATACAATTTTCAACAATGAATGCCATCGTTCACACCTGTATATATATTTACATCCCACTTAGTCACCCGTCAGTACCAGTTGGTTGCTAAGTCTGCGCCACGCACTAATCTACTGTTGGCAATCTCATAAAAATCAACCAGAAATGGCCTGAGTAATCCTCTTCCTATAACATTCTGTTGACCCCAGATCAAATCTCCCATCAAAGCCGATCGAATTCCTGGGCACCGCCGTTAGGTCAATTTGCAGGAGTCGAATGATGACGAGCAGGTGTCGAACATACTCTAGTTTCACCGATAAGACCGCTTCTGAATAGTTTAAGTGTCGGTGTGGTATTCTCTCCCGCTATATACTTCTCCCTAAAATTGAAGATTAACAACGGATTAAACATGATTTTATCACGTTTTATCATATTCCGCTCAATTCGATTAAAGGCCGACGCATTATTGTACCGGAAATGTTCAGAGGATGAACTAAATCGGGTTTTCAATGAGAGTATAACCATGCAATGAGCAAGGCTGACGATATCATGCATCGTTACAAAAATGATTTTTCACAGTTCACAAGCAAAAAAGTGAAAATCTCTTTGCTTTGCAATATTGGTTTGGGTAACTTTAGTCGAAACATACCCAGGGCTAAGTCACGGAAACGGTGTCAGCGTCACAATATGTTGTTAGTTGATCGTAAAAACGAATGAAAAAGGACACTTCTGGCACGGTCTTGGCGGTGACGTCAATAGGTAATTCCTATTGGTTGAAAGACATTGGTAGCATGGCGACCATCTAGGTATCTACGCGGTTTCCAGTCGCTTTATTGGAAACCATTCACAAAAGTAGAGCTATAGTACTATAAAGACGTCATAGCTACAATTTTACGAAATTTTCACCAAATATGGCAAGAGCCACGATACACAAAGGACGTCAGGGAAATATGAATGAACCTACGTCTTCGGAAGCTGGTCACGACTATCCTAGAGGAAGCTCAGAAAGATGTATCAGTTCATTCTGGTCAATTCGATTATAGGGCCGCGAAACCCTTCCCTATTTCCACTGAGCAATATTTTGTTGGGACCTTTCCAAAGCAGCGTGAGAGAGGGACGTTACCGGTTCGCGATGACGAAGGCCGTTGCATTTAGGTCTGACTCAATCCATGCATGGGGGCGGGGCGTTTACTATAAAAGTCGCCGTCGGGGGAAACTAACTAGGCCCTGCAGTTATTTGGTCCCATCAACAACATGAAACGCGTAAGTCGAATTATCGTCCAAATACTAGCTGGGGATAAGGGTATAGGTTTCCCGCGACAGCGCAACGACCGCATCAAGAAAGCGCCCTACATGTATAGTCAGTTTGGTATAGTTGACTGTCAGGCCCTTTGATAAAGTGTACTTGCGCAGGCGTTCTTGACATATAGATAAAAACACAATGACACAGCAGCTTGCAAGCCAATTATTAAAGTACGATGCACGAGTAGCATGTCAAATGCGATGAATTGCAAAAAAATTGACGGACGGAAAGTCGAAAGTCGATTGACAACATTGATTTGATGGTTAACTCTCTTCACATGTGAGCAAAGGCATGTACAATATGAAAAATTAATCTCTTATTTGATTCGTATATGTAACAAATTGAATGAAGTAGCAGACGGGCACTGAAAGATGGATACCAACGTAAAAGTACCCAAATATTAGCACCATGTTGTTGGTGAATAGGACACAGACTGCAGTGGGCAAGTTTCACAACCCTTATTACGAAGAGCTATGAACGACGAAGTACGAAATATTCAAATCTGTTAAATTTCTCACCGATTCCTCTTACAACTATCTTTCTTTTGCTTCTGCAAGGCCAAGGATTTTTTTAACTTTGAAAAAGCTTTGAGGGTTTTTCAGGAAAACTAAAACCCCTGAAGGTTTTTGAACTTATGAAAACCTCAAAAGGTTTTCATTTCGCCAAAAAACCCATATCTGCATCCGGCTTTAAAATCCTAAAAGATTCTTTAGAAGCTCAAAAACAGTTATTTTAAAGAATATTTAAAAAAAAAGCTTACCACGCCTAAAGATTGTATAATTACAAGACGACCCTTAAAGAGATTCCCACACAACTGTTCTAATTAAGCTGTATCGTCATTAGCAAACGCTAGCAGCATCAAAAGCGCCTGGAGAAAAAGCCAGCGATCGCGGTGGTGATGACGGCCTGTTACCATAGTATCTTGAAAGGAACACTGCGTATTACAACGACGCCGGGTGATTCTGACGCTCGCGAAGGACTTAGCTTGTCTTTCTCAAACCGATAGCATTGGTGATGCTAGCTGTGCTCGTGTCTGCAACGAATCTCCTCAAAGAGCCATGTACATAAGCCACCTGTTTCTGCAGGGGGACGGAGGCTAGCCGACTTTAAATTTCCAGCTAACTTCAGCTTAGCATTCCCCATGTAGCGTTCGTATAGCATTGGATAATGGAGCTACATCAAGGATTAGCCGCTTTGTTCTATGCTGGATTTATCTCTGCTAGTACGAAACATTATGGATTTTAATATACTGCGAGGATTCAATGACAATGCCTTGATGCAGCTAGCAGGTTTAACCTAGGATGAGTGGATGCTGCAACTGGGGGATATTTGACCGATTGGCTTGGTGGTAGGTGACATTTCATCATAAATGACTGTCAAATGTGTGTCTTTCCGAGATCATGATATCAATATATAGCAGTTTTAAAGTCCCCCGGAAAAAGTGTCCTTCCCTATATTGTATTGAGACGGATTAAGGTATTGTTCTACTAGAGACCCAATAACTTCAGTACTGCAGAGATTAAAAGCCCATAATGGAATCCTTTCTTCCCAGGACACTCTATCCCTGGTCATTTAAAACTGTTACACCGGCATGATATCCAACCAAAGCGTTTCAGTCTCGGTCTCATGACATAAACGCCAGTTTTTCCATTAACGCCAGGTTTGTCCGTTTGAAATTTAAAATTCGATTCTAACGCTAATAAGTACACTGGCACATACATGTCAACACAATGCCAAGTTTTATAACGCTGGCGTACACCAACACTACATAAGATTGATACCTGATTATTACCAACATATACTACACGTAAACAATTATGAACTATAACATTGCCGTTATATAAAGTACCAGTCCTCAACCTTCGTCTTCTTCTTATGCTCAAATGCCTATACTCCGTTTGTCCAGAAGTTTTAAAACTGCAACTTGAAGCTGAAAATGTCCAAATGTCAAAATACGAACTGAATATCAACTTCAACAATGCCATTGGTAGACTGATATACAGATACTAGGAATGCCAAATTTAATCGAATTTGCGTGAATGATAACTGCACTATGGCATTGTTTATTTTTATCTGATCCTCAAGAACATTCAATAAACGGGGTCTGGCCTTCGAGGAATTAAGGCCTCACTGACGGGTCTCTATACCAAAATTGAGACTATGCGAGGGTTTGGGCGCAATAAATTTGAGCGCTACCCGACAGTCTCGGTATCATTACAGAGACCCAACAGTGCCGTGTTAGTTTCAATTCTATCAGACCTAAAATTTAATAAGTTGTCCACAAAAAACATGTACTGAAATCGCTCTTCGGCCATTGCTCCATTCCGTCAAATCCAACACCACACGTGCAACGCTCCTTATTTCAATCGGAAAATCGAATCCGCTGTCGCCGAATGAGGCACCGTGTATGATGTATACTACATTGTAATCGAGGCGTCTTAGATAAGCGGTTCAGGTTTCAGAAATTTCTTTCTGCTATAGAATGATATGAGCAACAATGGCATAGGAGACAATATTTAGCTGTCACTGTCTTATGATATCAAATATCGCGTATTTCTAAGAACGGTAATTAGGCGTGATAACCAACAGTAAATGCCAGAAATATGAGTGCTAAAACAATGATAAAAGGTTTCGTTCAGATATCGAAAATCCCTCGCTTTTTGTACCAATGTAAATCATAAAGGATCTAACAAAAGGGTAGAGGAAAGAGTTTATCCACAATGCATGATAAATGCCACAAAGCGTGTGATCAAGCACCTGTTAATAGCATTGCCAGGGCCCGGGTGTTCAAAACAAGTTTTGTTACTAACGCTGGCATCAACTTCACTTGGTGTTAAATATAATGGACCTAACTGAAGAGGAGATAACGCCAAGTTAAGTTAACGCCAGCATTAGTCACAAAATTTGTTTGGAACAACCAGAGTGGGGCCCAAGTTTGATGCTTGCCTTGTAATAACTTCTATAAACCGTCAACATTTGTGGATTTCGCGAATAAATTTATTCGCAAAAAGGCGTGAAAGTTTAGATTTTTTCAGAAATTTTCGCGAATAGCAAACAAAGAGGCTCTGCGAAAATTTGGTGGTTTTCATGTAATCGAGCGTGATCTTTTCATTTTTTAGATTTTATTATCAATATGTTCCAGGCTTCAGTGCTGCAAAGGTTTTGCATCCGTTTTGCAACTTAAATCCACTGCACTCTTAGATGGTAAGCAGGCAGATCGAAGCATTCTTGCTGTAAAGCTGATAATTCTCGCTTGTAAGCATGGTAAGCTGACAGAGCGAAGCATTCTTGCTGTAAAGCTGATAATTCTTGCTTGTAAGCATGGTATAGGCTGGCAGAACGAAACATAATTGCTGTAAAGCTGATAGTTCTTGCTTGTTAGCATGTTGAGTTGGCAGAGCGAAGCATTCTTGCTGTATAGCTAATTATTCTTGCTTGTAAGCATGGTAAGCTGGTAGATCGAAGCATTCTTGCTGTAAAGCTGATAGTTCTTGTTTGTAAGCATGGTATAAGCTTGAATATATAGAAACATTCTTGCTGTAAGGCTTAGAATTCTTGCTTGTAAGCATAGTAAGCAGGCAGATCAAAGCATTCATGCTGTAAAGCTGATAATTCTTGCTTGTGAGCATGGTAAGCTGGTAGATCGAAGCATTCATGCTGTAAAGCTGATAATTCTTGCTTGTGAGCATGGTAAGCTGGTAGATCGAAGCATTCTTGCTGTAAAGCTAGTAATTATTACCTTACCCCGAAGAAATTTCCTTGAATACCATGAATTGCATGTTCATATCAGTATTGCAACTAAACACAGACAACCAGAGCTGTTTGTCACGCGTTTCCCCGGGAAACCTGTCGGGAAGGCGGGAAAGTGTTTAGCTTCAATGTAACGGATTTACCTTCGTGTGCAGACTGATGATGCTGTCATCGGGAGCTGGGGTCTGAGGATTGAGGTGCTACAAACCTGGAACTTAGGGTCTTGTTTTTACGTCAGCTTTCATTGCCGCATGCACTCTAAAATATAAAAATGATTGAACATTTGGAAAACCTTTTAGGGTTTTTCAGCCAACACAGATATGCACCCATTGAGGTTTTTCAAGGAAATAAGCTCTTTTCATTTCTCTGAAAGACCTCTAGAGGCGCACATTTGTGTTGGCTGAAAAACTCTACTAGTAAAAGTGTTTTGAAAAGCCAGAAACACTTACTTTTTAGAGTGTGGGATCGCGCCTGGAGAGCGGGGAGCCTTTGCCAACTGAATCTGCCCTCGCTGTTTCCGCGAGGCAGTCATAGCAAAAGACTTGGGTCTGAGTCTCTTTTCCTTTTTTATAGAGAGCACTGACTGAGAATTTAAAAACCAAAGCAACGATTAGCATTGGTTTTTAATCAAAGGCCGGTGACCTGCTGTACTATGAAATTCGTTTCATACCGCTCCTTGAGTCTGAAATATTATTGGCATGCTTACGCTTGATAAAATCATACTGTAGACTTTAAATACCGAGACCCCGGGATTTTACGTTTCCTTGGTAACGCAGTGTTTACCGCAGTAACAAAGAAAGGGCACTCTTTGTTGTGGATGATCTTTCCGAGGAACAAGATGCTGAAATGCTTGAGATGAGGTGAAAATGATGCTGTAATCGGTTGCTCAAGGCGACTCTGTGTTTCTGGCTTTGGGTCCTCACAGGTTAAGAGAATGCATACAGTATATACAGAACGTGCATGTGTGCATCCATCTCTGCTAACATTGAGACACTCATAATCATACAAAAAATGTACCATGCTTGTAACCATTAATTAGATTTATACGTCTCCATCCATGTACTCAATTTTTTGGAAGTCTCGCGTATTAGAAAGCGAAATGAATCAGTTTCCAGTATGGCTTTGAATATAAGTTGAAAATTGATGGAAAACCCTCACTTATTTCCTGTGCAGGTCAAGGTTGCCGACGTGAACCATGAGATCAAATTTCCTTTGTCAACACCGCCATATAAATGCAACCCTTGTTCGATATCGAGGTCATGTTGAAGGTCTATATTCAGTTCCCCATTTACTTCAAGCTGCTGAAGAAACCTTATGAAAGTCATCACGTTGACATTGCATTTACAAAGGACATACAATATCATTACCTATATCATTGGTTCACATTCAGGTTCATATAGCATACTAGTTTGTGAGTGGAATAGTATTTTGATCTGAGGGTCAATGTGGAACCTAAGGCCGGGGAAGCTATGCAACATCCTACTGGCGTTTCAGATTCTGGGTTTTTTACTCATATAATACGTCGTATACAGATGTACAGCAAGAGAGGAATGACCGATGAGCTATGACATTTTTTTGAACTGTGACACTTCACTTTGAAGATATACGTATTTATATGTTACGAAGACATATTTTCATTGGTATCTCTATATCGCACGCAGATAATATACTGTATTCATCCCGAATCGATAGACCGATACCTGGTCCAGCCCCTCGGGGTCTGTTCTATAGTTCATCCTTAAATAACACTCGTCTGCTCATTACACATATAAACTCAGCGTTTTCAAATGCTGGGCGTTTTTATAAAACACTTTATCTGTGAATTGGCAGTATCATTCCGTTGAGTTCATTCATATACATTTTACTTCAGTCTGATATAAGGCTATTGATGGGTTTTCATAGGTGCTGTTGGGTGATATATATGATGCATTAAGTAAAAGCAACTTAAAAGTCTAGAATTATGTAAACCTTGCACTTATCTATAATGTCAAAGCTTGATTGATAATAGGCAGGTTTCGTAACCCTTACGAAGCGCGCTACGAATGACGAGTATAATCAATGTATTTTATAGATCTGATGACGCTTTTTAAAGAGTTCCCTGATTCGCCACGCTATATACGAGTGTCGTGCATAAATGAATTCGCGCAGAACTTGACAGAACTTCCACTCTGAATTATCCGAGTTACTGCGCTGTACAGCCTCCCTTCCATGCCGATCTACCGTCGATGTGCGGGGTATATCCCCTACTACACCCCCTGATCAGCCGACTCCCCCTGATCAGCCGACAGAACGGCTGTTATTGGGTGTCTCCATGCATTCCCTTCCTGTCCCACGTCCCATATCGCGACACCACTAACATTACACTCGTGAGTATCGCACGAGATACCATCGTCGGTAAAAGGAGGAGACTTTAGGATTGACATTCACTGCCGGTATTAAGTCGGCATGCCTCCTCTCAGGGTGTAACGAGTCCGGGTCGGCGTATAGTGGAGTCCAAAACCTGAGGTCCTTCGTCGTCGTTCGTAAGGGATGCAAAACCTGCTTATTAAGTTTTGTATTGTGATCGTCAGTGGCATTGTGTCGATTCTAAGGACCTCGATCTGCGTCATGATTTCGCAGTCTTAACCTGAGTGTGCGCGCCAAGCTTTTTTAGGTTGCAAGCCGCACTGAGATGTTTGAATTCCCAAGAAGGTCCTAGTATATATACAGCCCGATAAGCCCCTACCACTGAGAGTCTCATAACTACCAGTGTATACACTCTCTTTGATAACATCACACATCACACCCAACCTTTCAGTAGATGACACTGGAGAATTGATAAATGTCATCATATCCATGTACGCTACGTAGCGCCTTTGATATGCGAAGCGGTAAATCATCTCTTGGCGCTCAGGCTGCAGAGTTTTCTTTTCTTTTCCATATGGATACATTTTAATACTAGTCAAAACCATTGGATTTACAATTGCAAACATACAGTATACTTAGTATACATAGAAAGGACAGAAAAGCTACACTTTTGAAACCCACCCATACATACATGAGTGTTATCACCATGCGCTGCCCCTATGAAAGGACCTGCATACCACCTGAGAAGTCACGGTCGTTTTGGAAGCAAATTTAGTACAAAAAATCAAAATCTCATACCCAAGTTGTCCCTTTAGTGTACAATGTACGTAAGAACGACTATGTGTATAGAAACCTACCTGTCTACACTCCATTACAGCGTACACTCCATTATGAAGATTCAATTTGCAACATTTAAGGTAAATAATCATGAATATGGATCTATTCATGTGCAGTATACATATGAACACGTTAATGGATTCTCCCTTTTATCAAATTATAGAGACGAGCTGAGGTGACGCTCTATATAGACTTATGAAAATCTTAATTTTGCAACCATTGTCTACAAAGCATTTCAAGACGACAGCCCAGACGTAACCACTGTCATATAATCTGCAACGCGTTGCTAATACGTCCGCGGTATATAGTATTCACTTCAGATGCTGACCATTCTGGAGAAATCGAGGGTAATGTTCGCTTATGCAGGGCCGGAGAAGCATTAAACGCTGACATTAGCATCGGAAGTCCTGACCGCGAGTCAGCTAAATGAACACCAACCTTCCGCTGATTTACGGAGGATTAGCAAATGACAGGAAAAAAACTTTCTCTGGACCCTGGAGAACAAGGCTTGAATTTCCTGTTTGTCTCTGGCAACAGCGCGACCACGTAGTGAGCAAGGTTCTACGTTGCATTGTATTCCAAGTAGGATGCAATTCTGAGATGATAACTTGGGATAACTTTGGACAACTTGGGCGTGGTAGTTACCTGGCCAGGAGGATAATGACTCTGCATGCTTGCCACCATTCGCCGCCACCAGTAGTATCACAAAAGATGCTGAGTTCTGACAATTAGTTGGACGGTGTTGCGAGGCAGTTTTGGACATGGCATGTGAATTTCAGGCAGGCCTATGGTTACTGCCTATTCTAGTGCATTGTTAATTGCAGGGTGAATGACTTTTCAATTATCCTGTTTGGAGAAATCTCGACGCAAGGGCCCAACGCGCCGCGTAGCGGCAAAAAAGCGAAGCTGGCGAAACATTTATAACGGGTCACCGTCACTTATTATTGGACTTATAGCGCATTTACGGGGTTGCAACTATTTTGCTTTATAGTGTCACCAGGAAAGAAAAGCATGCGACCTAACGCCGATCTATTTGTATAAAGTGATAATTGGAAGGTATATAGTAGGAAATATCAATAAAATAATCATTCCATGTCGTCTTTTGAGGGCATTTTTGATTGTAAAAAATATATGTGTACGTCACCGTAGTCTCTGCAATGATAATTTTATCAGAGCAGTCTCGCGCAAGTAGAAGTTCTTTACCTACTAGTTCTTCACTTATTAGTCTCAACGTCTGGCGCAAAGCCAGACGTTTTCCATTACGATTTCACTACGATGTTTGACAATAAGGAGCAGTGCGCGAGATATGCTAATGAGCAGACTTCCCTCGCTTGAGTTTCTGAAGAATGTTCCATATCGCGCTAAGCTCATCACTGCTGATTATGACAGGCGTGCAGCGGTAGGTATCTGCTCCCCAACTTCCACCCTAATACGGTACAATAAGTTACCATTTGATGAGAATGGGACAATGCCCTCACTGTGTATGGAGTCATAGGGATAAGAAGACATTATTCATTAGTGTTGGTACAAGTGAATTTGCCCAAAAAGCATGCGCATTCAAAAAACAAAATATGCAAGGTATCACGTACATGACTAACATGTAACATGACCATGACGACGTGCAGAAAGTGCACTGGCCAGTGCATACCCTATGGCTATGTATAGTAAACATGGTAAACATGAACAACATCATTATTCATCGGCAGTTCATTTTACTCCGAGCTTTTCCTGAAACATATTGCCATGATGATTAGGCCTACCATGTACCATGACCAATAACGGCACTAGATCATGTAGATGTCAACAAGTTCACATGAACCGTATAATCCCGCATAATCCCGCATGGCGCATGTGGGGCATGCGTCTAAACCAAAGCCCCAAAATCACTTGTTTTGGTCTATTTCACTTGTGTTTCCCCCGTCTCCCAGTCCATAATACATTTACAGTTTACAATCCCCGATCATGGCCCAACAAAAGGTCATCGGTTGACTAAAGCCAAGGAACACAACTGTTCAATGGATTTATAGTTGAATGCGATCAAACTACATCTTTTCAATCGTGGATTGTAAATTTAACCCCATGGGCCTAGGGAAGGCCCTATAACAATACTTTCGACACAGTTATTATCTCCGCTGCCTCCACCATGTTACACACAGTGCTCACTGCTGATTCTAAAATGCGCCACCTAGTCAATTGCACTATCGTCATCACCTCATCATACTTCATTGACATTACAGGCACACATTGACATAGACCACTGTTGCAATCAACGACACAGTCGCTATCCAAGTAGCATTATAGAGGTAATTATCATTATCATACCTCATTAGCATGTGAACCAATCGTGTCGCGTCCTTTGCGATCACGGCAAAGCCTCATGGAATAATGTCTTTCAACGTTGAATAATTTTTCATATTCCATGCCTACAACTTCAATTTCTTCATAATCCATGGCTAGAAGTTCAATACTAATATAATATCCAAGATAAAGTTACAAGAAGTAGTCAATAGGGGTCTCTCACCTCTCACTGTATGTCCACACTATTCACGCTTGTACGAGGAATACATTCAATGCTGAATCTAACAACACCCAGTGCCCTTACTCTGTATATTAGTCACTGGAAGATGGCCCATTTCACTCCTTGCTTCTACTTCACCTATAGTCTCATTGCAAACGCCTCAGTTCTATGATATCACATTCACTTTCAGCTGTCATGCAACGCAACAACTGTGCTATCTGCCATCGCACATCAACGAAGAAGTGCAGCCGCCCACATTCCACCTCACGTCTGTCCGACCAGCTGCAATCCTCGAGGACGCCCCACTGTACCACGATTTCACTACGATGTTTGACAAGAAGGAGCAGTGCGCGAGATAGGCTAATGAGCAGACTTCCCTCGCTTGAGTTTCGGAAGAATGTTCCACATCGCGCTAAGCTGACCACTGCTGACCATGACAGGCGTGCATTGGACTGGTACAGGTTGGAACTGAACATTGAATATGCTGGTGGTGACGCTTTCTGATGAGAAGTTGGTCGTGACTGATGCAGTATCCTTGGACTTGTCCACAGCATCGTTCAATCATTGCTCTCTGAGCTGCCTTGATTCTGTACCCAAATACTAAGACCAAATGCCTGTTGACTGTGCTTTAAGAGAGACTGGCGCCATGCCTAGAGATATGACTGACCCCTATTGGCAAATTTGTATGACTTTATCTTGCCTACCTAGCTGCTGCCTATAGTCTCCCTTTAACTGCGGAACACTTCAAAGTCGATAAAATGCCATGTTCCACCTTTTAATGTGTTCAGACTGCCATTTTCAAAATAATCAAGTCAGGACACTGCCTTCTAGTCTCATAATAAATTTTGCTTTCCTCAATATATAATAACATTTCTTCTTCTTCAATGCTTTCATCATTCCAAACTTCTCCTCCTCTGACTTTTACAGGGGTACAGTCATGGCAATCAAAACCCAAATACTGAGACCAAATGCCTGTTGACTGTGCTTTAAGAGAGACTGGCGCCATGCCTAGTCTCTCTTAAAGCACAGTCAACAGACACCAACCCCCTCAGACTCAGAAACCACAAACGCCCAACCCTTCCTGCTACCCTAATACTTCTGGGTCTTGCTGGAAGTCATTTTTGTATGAAAAACCAACATATCTCATGCCAAAGTTGTCCCTTTAAAGCTAAATCATTAAACAAATGACAGGGATGGAAAACATCTCTTAAAAAAACTGAAAGTGTGTCAAAATGACAGCTATTTAGTATACTTCCCGTCGACAACGCCGTTATCAGACACTTCCAAACTCGGGTATAAAAAAATGACGTATCTAATCTACCGTATACTGCGCGTTCCAGTTGTTCTGAGGTAGATGTGATATTAGCCGCACAAGTATCTCAAGCAAATTGGCTTGAGACGAAGTGAAGAGGAGAAATTAATTTCGGCAAGTGCTCGAAATGATTTGATGGTTATCCCGAAACTCTGATAAGGAATGATAAGAAGTGTTCTCTGTACCTTCTCATGTATAGTAGCTTATATGGTTGCTCGTTGGTTGATGGTAATTGTTTGGTTGTTAGAGCCTTACCTGCATGGGGTACTGAGTGTTTTCTCTTCCTTTTCCTTAAAGGAAAACTCCGTTTATTCTAAAATTTGAGAATTAAACTCGAATTTGAAAATGTACATATAGTATACTTTGTACACAAATACAATATACCAAGTTTCAGCAAATTTGCGTGCATATTTTAACTGCACAACGGCATTATGTATTTTCCAGCTCAAAACCTTCATTTCTTAGTGTGTAAGAGATTCCTAGACGCGGGCTAACCTTTGTCTCAACGACTCCCACAAAAAACGCCGCTGATAGAGAAATCAATTATCGATCAGTCTAGATTGGAGACCAATGGATGTAGGTGGGCTCACCTACACAGGTTCACACAGTTATCTAACATCAGAATTTGATATCATTGATCATGAACATGTAAGTTAGTATTTTGAACCATTCATATATTCAGCAATTTTCATTGATTCATAATCTGATATGTTTTTCAGACTTTATAACTTTTTACCCACGTATTATATTGATGAAACGATTAATTTAACGTTCATTCGTAATCAATGCAACGTGCTAATGAATTCCACGACCACGTCGCGGGTGCAACACCCCGCAAACTTGTTTTTAAATGTGTAGTTGCAGAAATATCCGGAATGGTTCTGAATTGTCAATATTCATTGGTACAAAGAATAAATAAAGGCTATTAAAAATGTAAACGCAATACCATACTCTGGCATCTTGCACTGGGTCATGCCAAATTCTGCCAATAGGGGGCTATTACATGTACAAGATAATTCGCCTCCAAATTAATGTAATGATTCGTTCGAGAAAAAATCGATCAGCATTCTAACGTTGGAGTTTGTGTCATGAATTACTCATTTTTGAAAAAGACCGGCTATAAAATTTTTGGACGGATAACATTGCATGCATGTTATTTCCTGCCCGGAACGAAGTTGTCGCTAAACCAATCGCAATCCACTCGCTATCCTTCTTTCAACATGTTCAACCTAAAGGTCAACAATCTCAGAGACGAATAAAAAAACAATCTCAGCATCCCTTCAATTAGATACCGTACCACAGCGTATAGCTTCTTAACGCCCACGTTTTTGGCAATGCTTCTCAAATCCGGCGACCAAACACTGAATAAAATAAAGGAATGCGTAGGCTCCAGCAACGTGGAGAAGGATTTGCGCGAAATTGACGTCATAGATGGATTTTCTACACAGAAAAGTCAAGCCAGCCCTTTGTCGCTTTGACGTGATTACCGGTAGAAGAGTATGAAATGGCTGTTATTGGGTCTGGTTTCATCTTTTCCGATATTAATGTTTCGACATGTGTCGTCGGAGGAAAACCCATAAAAATGATTTATCACAATATGCTTTGAACCTTTGGAGCACTTAGAGGAGTTGGCCAGTTTATGGAGATGACCAAGTCGTCCACTCCAAAGGGCGCCCGTCACCCTGTCACCCGATTCCGCGGTCTGTCCCGTAGATAGAGAGGGTAACTGGCTTCGACAGCGTAGGTTTCCTCCAGGGTCTCCGGTTTCCTTCTATCTTACAGGTAAGTTTACTTTCACCAGCATAAAGAAGGGGTTTAAGGGAGCGGAGATGGTACAGCATAATTCAGCCTTTAATCGTACATGTGGTATTACCAAAAATAGATATATTTTTTTCTTGGTTCTGTGATTCAAATTAATGTACCGGTAACGGGGCACAATATAAACTCGCCGGAATCTTCATGGTGATGGCTAGTCGTCTTGACCCTAAAGCCTTGGATCCGTATGAGAGGAGGTAACGGACCGAGTAACCCTGATGGTTCAGAATGTGGCTAGTGAGCTGGCGGACAAATTGCCCGGGAGCGAACAAAAATAGGTGATGATATTTCTTTTTAAGCTCTGGTAGTTGTCCAAAGTAATTTTTTCCAGATGCAGCATTCGTACATTTTTAAGACACTTTTTTATGAATTGACTACATGTAGTTGCAAAAAGGTGCCCTCTCATATATCTCTTTACATCCTGCAGAGACATTATTTCCTTGTATGTTCCTGTTTCCAAAAACATCTCATATTTCTATACTTGTCCCAATATTTCCTTCTTTGAGATGAGCATGCGACGTGTCGCCGGAAACTCTTTCCATCTATCTTCAAGATCAAAGTAGATCCAGGGTCGCGCATGAGGCACAAAGTGTCCACGATTTCACCATGATAAGTCTGTGTAAATGCATTGCACATGTACTGAAACTTTAGTATATTTGGCATGGTACTGAGTATAAAACTGGATTTTCTTAATTAGTCATGGTATCACTTTGTTATGATGTATACATAGCTGGCTAAAGTGTGAGTAGTCTGCTAGTTGACATATACACTGTATAGACGGGAAGGGATTTAACACGTTTGGCTTCAAAGCATCTTGACACACAAGACTCCGAGATCCAAGCGTCCTTCAGGCGTATTAAATGTAAGGATTTTTCCCGAACGCTGAAAAAGAAGAAGACTGAGAGGTACAAGCATGCACTGAGAGTCCCCTGAAAGTGGGATGACAGAATGTCCTATACCTTTTTCGGACCGGTGTGGATTTATCACATTTTGTCATTTTCTGGCATCGTACGCGTTATTTGGAGTCAACTCCAAATCTATGGCCCATGAGAATATAGCTTCAGGCTATATACGCATTTTACGATAGTTGTTGCCGGTTACCCGATTATACCAATCATCTTGTGAGCAAAGCGCACATTATGATATTGGTTAACAATCGATCGGAACCGGTAAATATCAGATTATTCTGCACGTCAGAGATATATAAAAGTAATAGTAAGAGCAAGTACAGATTAGATTTGTTTCCTGTCCCCGCCTGCCGCGCCGGTTTTGGCCGCCGCCCGAAAAATCTTTTTTTTAAAATTTTGCCGTCACATGCGCGCATCCCGTGCTGACTGTTTACCCTGACTTCTGTGATAAACGTTAAATTTCCTTAAATCATTGTTTAGGGGATTTCCTTCATTCTATAGTTTGTGTTGGTGGGGGACATAATATTCTTAGGTAACCAGGACAAATTTCTTCTTAAAATATGTCGACTTTGATGTCTATCAGACCATCTGTAAATACAAGAATAAAGGGTGCATCCCCCTCCGGCGATTAAGTTCATGCACGCTTGGTTCGGACGAGAAAATATATTTCATATTCACTTATCCTATAATTCGACATTATCATAGTGCATTTGCAGTTCGAGGAAAAGTTCGAAGAAGTGCAAGTACATTTTAATTTGATTTACAGTCTAAGTGGTAACTTATTTTCTAAATGTGGCGATTGATTTTCTATATATTTGTAACATGTGTCGTGGGTTAAAAGAATTTGAAAATGACTGAATGCTAATGTCCCTGGCATGAAGGTCGAGTGGATGTACTTTTACACTCCTGACGCACTACATGGTATTGCATAGTATTGGTATTCCCCTCGCCCCTTCGAGAATCTGGCTGCATCGGGAGCCTCATGTAAATGTCGCACGCTTTTTAGAGATACGAATTATGGCGACAGGACTGGCATTCCCTTGCTTCCCGGCGGGCCTTGCCTTTGGACATGCACAGCAAAACACGGCGAACCTTTGATATTTTATAGATGTCACTCGGCTCCCATTTGAATCTCGATCGAAGGAGCGTAAAACTGTGTCCATGGCCATAGCTAGATCTATGTCATTGGGTCAATGCCTGGTCTCATCTTCGAAGCTGGCGAAGACTGATATACATCAGCTGTTACATGAAGCACTTAGGTCGCCAACAGCATCTCAGTATATTATGATATCGATTGTCGATCAAATGACTCTTTCCTATGACCCGGAGCGACTAGGTCAGCTGAGGATACGACAAGAGAGGCATTTGAATATACATGCATGTATATCGTGCTTAAAAAGTGGCTGAACTAAAATAATAGAGAGCTGGTTTATGCATTAGAGGCAACCGAAATAGCCGAATTAAAAAAATTGGTATACAAAACACCATGTAAAGGAGACCAACCAACATTGCTTGTATAGTGGATTGCCAAGACGCCGTAACAATTGAGAACATTGTCCTTATCCAGTCCTCGCCCCCGCAATGCCGCTGATGAGCTTCTCAAATCCTAGTCGCTCGGTAATGCAGCAATCCAAGCTAACAGATTGATGAAGACGATCGTTCGCCTTTTTTTCGTTTTTCCATTTGTCAGTCGACGTTACTGATAATTTCCGCAACAGGCGAAGCTATGATTTAGCGTAGTGTAGAAAAGTGTTGTCTTGTCGATGTAAAGAAGAACATTAGTTGGTGTCCGTTGTTGATAGTGATGATTGATATCCAAACATGAGCCAAGTGTACCTCAGACTTGGAGCATTTTGTCGAGCGAAATAGCTGTCAATAATCTGAGTTTTAATCATAATTGAAAAAAAGGTTTCGATTCATGAAGTATAGCAATCCAAGTTATCAGATTTCATCTGCATTAAACGATGCGAAGAGAAAGACGATTGTCATTTTTCCCTTGCTTTCATTGGACTCGCATCCATCAAATCCATATATCATATCATGAGCTTTGTTATCGGATTTTGATCCGAGGCCAGCGAAGGTAATAAACAATGTGCCTTTCCATCAGTGAACTTGTGATGACCTGAAATCAATATCATCTGATCAACCATTTGTCCAGGTAATTGATTCCGGCCCGGTGCTGGGATCATCTGCAGTTCTGATGAACTCATTGCAACATTCACGAAGTCCAGATTTGCTTAACTGACAGTGTATAACTAAAGACCGAAAGAAGTAATAAGTTTCTGTTAAAGGCATTTACCGGCCGGTAGTATTTATTCATTGGCGGAATGGCTTGCCAAAGCAGACATAAAGAAGATTTCTGCACAGCATTTTCAAGTCACTGGCACTGCTCGGATATACATGGACGCAGAGATGCAGTGAAGATACACTTAAACCCACTCAAGGACACAGCCATCGCACTGGAATTTGATCACACTAACCATTAGTTTTTAGAGTAAAGACCTCCTGTTTTTGAGGCACCCGGTTTGTGCACTGTATAAGCGTCATTCTGACAAAAAAAGTGACAGTCAGATAGTTACATCCTCGGGTTACATATGCACCAGTCATTTATTTGCCTTCTAGTCTTGTCTGTCCCCTTCAAATACAAACCCGCCGTACAATTTGCCTTCAGGTTTTGCAAATATCGCCATCTCCGAACAGATCGATCGAGCCCTCCCGGGTCTAAAAATAGCTATGGCCGTCTGCCAGAACGACATACGACAAATCGATAACGCAACTAGAACAGTCACAGTGGAATTATAAATAGATAGATCTTCGGTTTCGAGGTTGGGAATTTTCATCAATGTTTAACAAACAAATATCTGACTATACCCTAGTTATCCAGTTAGCTTTCATGATATTAACTCGTGACTGAACCGAACAATTGTTTTCGGGTGATATCCTTGTGGCAATCACGATAAAGGTTGACCATCTGGCAGTGCCCTCCCAAAATGAAGGTGGTAATCCGGTCCTAAATTGGGCTCATTCTTATAGCGGACCATATGCCATCTGCAACATTAAGATCGGCTGATATAATAACCAACGAAGATGACATTAAATCCATGTTAGCCGCTACCAAACTGTATTGGTATGATATAAATGTACATGTATCCTATAGCGGCTCATTTAGAACAGGTTATGTCGTTAGCAGCTTGTAGCTCCGTTAGCACTTGAGCCCGGGAACACCAAGTGCAACCAAAGAGCGATTTCGGAAAAAGAGACGTTTTTGGCAGTTAAATGCTTTACATCGTATTACGTGCCCATGTGTAGTTCTGACTCCATGGTGAGCCAGCGTTTGGCGGCTCGGGTCGGATGAGACTATACTCTTTTGTTTTCTCTTGAAATTTCATCACATGAGTGTTATACAACGGATGAACGACAAACAAAACGTTTTCCTGTAATCAAGGCCTGAACAAATATTGCAATAGAGACTATAGTGACTACCCTGGACTCGATATAACAGGGCCTCAGAATTGAAATGTAGGTTATCTGCGTATACTCATGATAGTTGGAAAAGAGTCATTCATCTTCATAATGAAAGCTGTGAAAATCAAATGAGTTTTTGAAGCTTTGGTCCATTTGATTTCGAACAGTTTGTTCAGTGAATGTGCGAATTATATAGGGTTGATGTGAAAATCTCTTGCATGCAAATGCCGCAAGCAATCGAACTTTCTGACGAAGGCGGCACAGGGTTCTGTATGCACACTAGTCACAAAACTATAATACATTAATCAACTCAAAGTTTTTTCCCAGATACTCCGATGAAATTAATAACCTGAGGTCCAGTAGACCCATGATAGTTCTGCAAACCATAAACTACTCGCCGTGGGATCACGGTTTTGGAGTCTGATGTTTTGGGGGTGATTTTTGACCATCCATATAGTGAATCGACTTTTGGCCGCTAAGGGTTTATTTGGTCGCTTAGAGCACAAGGTTTTGGGGTCGCTGCGAATCACACTCTCAAACGAACACAAAATTGAAAAAAGCTGATTTCCTTCCTGGTTCAGAAGATTATTAGAAATTTGCTTGAGGCAATGTTGTTTCAGAAGAAAACACCAGAGCCAAATACAAGGATGCTCTACTTTCCAAATAAATCTGGTGTGGGAGAAGATGTCGAGCACTTCGAGGGCGGACGTCCTCCAAACCCGAGACCCCGCGGTGCTGGCAGTTCCATGTAGATCGCCAACGGCCTTCGCTCAACTTTGCCATAGCGTTCTAATATAAATCTACATGTATGGAACTGTCTTTCCTTCTGAAGGATTTTATAGGTGGAGCTCTTTAGTCCCAATATGTTCTCCTTCGGCAAAGGATAGT
This sequence comes from Lineus longissimus, assembly GCF_910592395.1. Classification (NCBI taxonomy): domain Eukaryota; kingdom Metazoa; phylum Nemertea; class Pilidiophora; order Heteronemertea; family Lineidae; genus Lineus; species Lineus longissimus. The sequence continues at coordinate 19,548,509 of NC_088309.1, read as the reverse complement.
GCCAACCTCTTTAATAGTAATGGACACCGGTGAGAGTTCTTTCCCTGAAACCCAGGCGAAATCACTCACAATGTACTTGTTGGAGCATTCGAGAGTGAATCACTCCTAAATGTACTTGGTGACGAGCTGGTTCTGAGAAAAAGAGCATTCTTGGCTACCGATATTGCAGTGGCTAAGATTTATCGGTGAATAACTTGAGGGAGAACGCAGCAACATTTCGGGCAGTTAATCATTGGGAAGTCGTTGTTATAGGAACCTTATATGATCGGTATTGATGCGGATATTGCGGGTATAAGGCCTACAAAAGGATAAATTATTCTGACATTTCTTTGGCGTTTATATCATATTCTCCTGACATTTCGTAAGGCAGCTATAAAACATTGAATATTCTCCTCGAATGTACAGGGTGTCCAAGTGGATATCACTGCCCTCGTTTCACAGGAGTTTAGAGAGCTCTTAGTGCTCGCTTGGCTCTCCATCAACGCAGGTATGGATGAGCCACAGTAACCCTTACTCATACATGCACCTTTAGCTTGGCACATCACTGCCTCGTCACTTGGACTTCATCCACGACAACACTTCGCTTCTGCTTAAAATGGCCAATATACAGAACCGTTTAGGACAAACCGTGCGTCAAGTGGATGATCAAGATGCCTTTTATATTAACCCAGCCCATATCAAAGACAATATTTAAATCAAATATTACTGAAAGGTAAGTTTGGCTAATGATGCTATATTTAAAGATGTTCATTCCTTATGGCTTCATTGAGAAAACCGAATGAAACGCGCGCTAAGGCGGTACCTATTAACGGCTATTTTTCGACTCTGTCAACTTGGGTGAGACGCGTGGCGGAGGGCAGATGGGTGACTGCTGGGATCGTAATTGGGTAATGGTCTCCAGGCACTGTTTTCATTCCCGGTCTCCAGGCACTGTTTTCATTCCCAGGGTCCGACCCCGGTTGACCAAGGTGCACCTCCATGTAGATAATCAGATCAGACTAATGACCTTACACCCTAATGATACGGGTTATGTTTAATGATGATCTGCTGAATAGTCAAGCAAGGTCCCTCAAAGAATATCCCGACCTCTGCTTCGCCCTCATCCTCGAATACCTGCAGGGTCAGTCGTATGTGCTCCTCCCCACGCAAACTCAGTAAGTGCCGAGGGAAAGGCCCTGAAGTTGAAAGATGCTTCACTTTACGGCGGAAAAATGCTGTCCTTAATTGAGAGTTGTCATGATTACAGAGGTTGTTTTCAATGGAAGTGACCAATTTGGGAGCACTAAATGCACTGTTCTTAAGACAGAGGCTGTCCTTAAGGTGTCTGCTATAAGGGCGATTCCTCTTTACTAATAAGTCCAATACAACCCGCTGTTCAAAAGTTACCTTCTCCCGAGACAAGTACGGATTGCAGCTGGATCGACAGATGGTTACTTCACAAATAGCTCCAGAACGCATCAAGGGTAGCAAGGGTATAAGACTGAGTTTAAAAAGAGTTCACTGCATGATAAAGCCATGTTTCTGACCGGTCATGCATATGACGCAAATGTCTCCAGCCTGACCACCTCATATAATGTGAAAAAAAACAACTTTTAGTGAATTAGTGCAAGTACATGTACTATCCGATGTAAATGATGCCGCCGGTTCCCTGAGATAGTGCCACTTCCAGGACCAACGCAGTCTCTTGCGAAGGAATAAGACACCTCACAAACTTTCATGAACATGATATATAAGCAACATTTTATCAAGATGGTCCATGGTCAAGGTGAACCGGTAAACATTTTTAAGAGTTTCCGTTTTTTTAATATTTATCCGGCTCATTATTTGGAACGCCGAAAGACAGATTGACATATTTTACTCTGTTTCCTCCTAATCCAGGGTCTCCCTATAGCTGTCTGTTGTTTCTCGACTGTTTTTCCTTGCGAGCAATAAGGATACAAAAGGGGTTATTCTTAGCATTACCTGAAAAACCTTTGGGACCGACACGTGGCAGCAATTAGCCCTCTCGCTCCCGGCCGGTGTCGCCGACCACGAGCCCGATCAAAGCCCCGTCAAAACGACCAGGAGACCGTTTAAGCATTTGCCTTAAGCGCTGAAATGGAATAATTTGATTGGTGGAAAGCTGAGCAGCTGTGCACATATACAATGCCCGTATTTCATGGGAAACAATGCTTATGCCATACGGGATGTCCCATTCCCATATATGAGGTTGGGGAGACAAGTCCTTACAACCTGTCTTCGATATACATTACGTCCTTCCTTAGCGCAATACCACTCTCCGTGGATGTGAAAATTGATTGGGCAAGATTCCGCTGGAAATTTGCCATCAGGGTGATACGGTTTCCGGGCGCGTTTCCATGACTCAGATCATTTGACTCATACCCTTTCCCCCTTGCGGACTATCTGATACCGGTCCAGGGGCCTATGACCTGAATCAAGCTTTGATGCACTCGGTGCGCATGACAGCTGCGTCCTCGTCCTAACGTGAGCATAGGACTTCTTAACTCTACGGATATCCCAACGATTCAATCATGTAGACCACAATATGGATACAAAAATGCCAACCTGGCCTAATGATATCCCAGGGGATCAATTAGAGAAAAGGTAGGATTGAATTTTTTCACTTTATCTGTCTTATTTTCTGTTTTATCCCGACATATTCCTTGGTATTCCGATGATGTCCCGGGCCTATCGTAACACGGGTATCGATCGCGGCCGCTGAAGCCATGGGATATCGATTGGAGTGCACATCGTGAAGCAATTGGCGTGCAATAATTGTGCCAGATATTGTAATGGAGGTGGGGGAGGCACTATTCATGGTCATGGTGATACTGATCACTGGTTTTTAAATATATATATATATATAGTACAAGTGGCGAGAGATATAAAAAGTCACAAAGTATAGTGTCTGAACTTTCGTTTGAAGACATGAAACTGCTCGTTGGAAGAAATTACCCATCGACAGTTTTGATATGAAGGCCAAGGCCTGCAAGGACTGCGCCCATATACAGCTGCATTTTATTATTGCCTAAAGCAGCAAATGTGTTCATCGGACAAGCGTAAAAGGTTTCCTTGTACTGTTACTCAGATGGGAGAAACTCCCTGGGGACTCTGACCTCTACCTGGCTCCTGTCTAATATAGTCCCTGTGATATCACGAACGTGGAATCCTTGAACCAAGGAACCTTCCTTATCATATTCTCCGAAGAATCTGTGATAGTCTACTCATGCGTTCACCAGATTGCAGTATGTACTTTAAGGAAATATTCACTCGCGTACATTAGGTATAATTATATATAGTATACATGTAAAGCTGCAAGATCACATAATCACATCCATTATCAAATCTGAAAATCCACATTTTTTCGGAAACTCAAGGTTAACGAGTTATAGAGGTTATCCGCGAGTTTAGCGCCGGCCATTTTGAAAACTCAGATGTGGAGCTGCTCAATCAGCGCTACTTTACCCGAGGGGTTCGAAGCAAAACGATCTCTGGACTGGACCATAGCCGAGATTCCGAGCCACTAGTCCACATCGGCTAGGTTACTTTTGCTCCAAAGCATGCGCTTATATCAAATATTGGTCGCCAATGGTATTGTTATCAGGCTTCATCAGACCCCGTTGCTGACCAGCTGATTACTGTTATTCACGGTTTTTTGGCAGCCATGGGCGACAAAGCTACTAAACACGGGCCGAACTACGTCTACGTGTGTTATTAGCCACACTTACAATCGGTTTGCCACATGGTGAGCCATTCGTTTACCATTTTACGGCCAGGTTAAAGGAATATTCTGACTAATGGTTTCTTTCGTTTGTGTGCCCGTGTTACATATACATTTTGTTCCCTGGAGTATTCCTCCTATAAAAGCAAGACGTCTATTTTAAAAGCAATGACAAAATGACAAGCATTTGGCGCGTATGTCTCCAGGAAAATCGTTCCAAGGAATCCACTTCACGAGATGATTTTCAAGTAACAACATTAAATATATTTAGATACTATATAAGAGGACTATTCACCAACGGAACCAATATTGCAATAGAGGATAATTGACCAAAGGGATCTTCCGTTCAAAAGACACATGGATGTTACCACGAAAAGGATTGTTTTGCTAGAACTTGTGAAAAGGTTCGTAGAAATTTGCCCGACTTTCTTTAAAGGCCGACGCCATTCGCTAAAAATTCAAAATTAAAAAAAATTGAAACTTTCCCACACGCCGTTACGCTAATATTACGGCCAAGGTTAGAATTTCAAATATATTCCATACGGGTGAAGATAAATATCACTGTGGCCACGGATGTAGAGGAAACCCGTCCTTTGACCGAATTCAGTCTGAAAACTGAATAGCAGTCGGAAATTTATGTTAAAATCTCTCTTAGTGCAGCAAATACATGCAGATTTTCCATTGGCCTCTCATTGTTGTTTTCCTCTTTTACTAAAATGGGAAAAAATGGCACTTGAGCACCTTGCATAAAAACGTTTTACAGGCCCCGATCTATCATCCTGCATGGCACCAGTTGTTTTCAATATAGGCCTACTCCGCCTCTCGATGTTTCATATAAGAGGTATAGGAGTATCAAAAACCTGTATCTCTGAGGAATTCATGTAACATAGCAACATTCAGAATGCCATTTGAGCACGCCAGGCAAATTCCAATCTCACATCACGAGTTTATTGCACTCTCCATGCACCATGTTTGATAGTTGAGACCATCGAGTGAAGAATGCTATTTTCCAACCTTGCAGTGTTATATATATATACATGTATCAGCCGGCTGTTATGATATATTGATCCAGAGCAATGTTAGACAATCGTATTCTCCACATCATAAAATCATTGTCATTAATGACGTCATCATAATGTCGTCTGCTTCCGAATCAGACAGTCAGCCCAATGGCGATCAGATGGTGATAATATTCTGAAACACCTTGGTTGATATGTTTCATTTTCATAATGGATTATTTATTAGCCTCCTTTTGATTACAGAAGTTGTGAGACAGCCATAACCTCTTAGGTTGGCATGAAATGTGTCGAAAGCAGATGCATGGGTTGATCTGCCTATCAAGTTTGAAGCGTTTAGAAATGAGATTGATACTCCGCTGTCAGTATTGATTGTCTCCCTAAACACCGCTCTGACGCTCGGGTGCATGGCTCAGTGAGGCCCACTTTGTTTTGACTATTCCTATAGGCCTGAAAAACAACAGATGACAAAATTACTCTGTGTTGTCTAATGGTGTCTCTGGTCACTGCACCCAGTTACATGACTGTATATATTTGTGTTGGTCAGCAATAGATAGTAATTATGCATAACAACAATTTGTTACAAAGCACATACGCTGGCCTATGTCTGTTCAGACCTTTCGAAAATAAGGCTGACCTTGAGTCGAACTGACCAGGGCTGTCTTATCGTATTTTGGTATTGGCCTTTCGCTAATAATTTATCGGGCCTCTCTGTGCGTTTATACGCAGAGTTATTTTATACTGAATGTGATATGATCTGATGCATCGTCGTGCCGTCTGATTACATGATAATCACGAGGTGAGAGTCTATCGATTTGAATGTCCTTTCTTAGTGCAGGAGTTCGAACCATCATGTCATGATAAATATCTGATAGTTATATAAACTAAGTTGATTTAGTGTTGAAAATACTCCTCGGTATATAAGGGTCCTTACGTGGGTTATTTATGCTATCAACGACATACAGTAATATATGAAGGGCATTCGCATTGCAGTGACAGACCGTATAGAGACGATTTTTTATGTCATAATTCGCCCAAGGATAGAGTAAAATAGACAAAAGTCGCCAAACCATGCCGATGACACAGCATTGTTTTTTATTGTCAGCCATTTTGATACAAAAAAAGTTGAAGTTGTGGGAAAAAAAGCATAATAATCGTTCAAATTAGCAAGATATGCATCCAATCTATCAAAATCCCTATAGCCAGTTGGGTTTCTATTATCACTTTGTTGGCGCTCAAAAGTCGACTGGCTTAACCAAAGCGGACAAAGCCAAAAATTGACACAATACTCAGCTAACGCCAAATTCGTGACTTTAGATAATGTATACAGTTCAACAGATGTTAAATAAGACATTTAATAGGCATGTCCAATGAAACCACACCATTTCGGTGATGACAAATGGTAGGTCTATTGATATCACGGGAAAATCGCTCCCGGACAATATGCGTGTATGTAATGTACATACGATCGAGTGGATCGATATCAATCTCATATGCATGATTGCAAGGCATTTTCGTTGTGTTGAAACTGCCCACTGCAGTTACTATACGACTTGCAATTACTTGAGATTGAAATCAATTTTATGTAGTTTGTGATTTCGATTGTTCATTTCAGAGTGCTCTATACATGTATTTATGGTTCAGCTCTATCAAATGAACTTTTGTAATTCAATGATATCATTGATTTGGTCCTTCCTGATTGTTATATACCCCGGGGTGCATTCCGACGAAAGTCCTTGGTTGAACCAGAGTTTTCCAATTCATTGAAAGACTCTGGGTGAACGGACCGATCTTCGCCAGTGCACGGTACCTTCTGTTACCGGTGTTGCCCAGTGCAAGGTGATTCCATCGACAAACGTTTAATAGCACAAAAACCTCCGCAATGTTCCCGTATCCGCAATCGCAATTGGTTCGATATCCGTTTACAAATAAAAAATCCACTTTACTGGTTGTCAAGATAAACCTTATCAATTTCAGTAAAATGTTAAGGAACCAGGAATCTGTAAATGGGTCAGGGTCGAATGCCGAAATTGGCCTTGAAATTGGCCGAAATTGGCCGAAATTGGTCAATGAGAAAAAAAATGTACTGGGGCTGCAAGATACCTTTTTATTCCATTTTCTTCACACGGCCTTCATGTTCTGGGCGAAGAAGTGCCCTCCGCTCAGATACAATTTCCATTAATTTAATTTGACGCTGTATAAGACACGATCTGAATTGATACCAAACTGAGAAAACCAATACCGGCAGTGAGGTATACATGTGTATTAATTTCTATTTTAAAAACACCTGCTCCATATTTTCCCGTGCCTCATCACCAACGACATAACAATATATGACAATACTTGTACTTACGAAAATTCTTTTCCACAGTTGTCTATTTTAACCAATGTGTATTAAAATTTGTAATAGTAACCTAACCCCCCCCCCCCCGCGTGGCCGGCATTTGGTTCTGATTATTTGATCTTGCAAGTATATAAATCGTTTCTCCTCGACATTATGAGATGACGCGGATGTTGATGATGTCGATCATAGTAGCTCAATGTCCATTACATACAATCATAAATAGATACAGCGTCTATTTATAAGTGGTAATTTACCTGATTGGAGTATTCTGACATTTCCGTATATTTATCTCATATATATATTTATATAAGATACATTTATAGTAACTCAGTGTCTGTCCTTGATCAAAGGACTTCTGGTCACTTTAAATCGACAAATTTTCGCGGGCGTTTTATTGAATCGCGAAATGTATTTGTTGTGCCCTCAAAATGTATTTCAGCTCGGTGAAATTTGTAATGTGCGTACATGCAGCGCCTTCAAAATGTAGTTTAGCTAAGTACATTGACCTTTCATCCAACCAAAAAAAGGGACTGTAGTTAACGCGATGACAAATAGCTCTTATCTACGGTGGCCCATTAGGGACATCATGTTTTTTTTTAGATTCAAATACGATTTTTTTTTCTCGAATTTTCTCCACGGAATTAAGTATTTTCTCCGCGGAAATAACATTTATCTCCACGGAAATAAATACTTTTCTCCACGGAATTAAGTATTTTCTCCGCGGAAATAACATTTATCTCCACGGAAATAAATACTTTTCTCCACGGAAATAACATTTATCTCCACGGAAATAAATACTTTTCTCCACGGAATTAAGTATTTTCTCCGCGGAAATAACATTTATCTCCACGGAAATAACATTTATCTCCACGGAATTAAGTATTTTCTCCGCGGAAATAACATTTATCTCCACGGAAATAAATACTTTTCTCCACGGAAATAACATTTATCTCCACGGAAATAACATTTATCTCCACGGAAATAAATACTTTTCTCCACGGAATTAAGTATTTTCTCCGCGGAAATAACATTTATCTCCACGGAATTAAGTATTTTCTCCGCGGAAATAACATTTATCTCCACGGAATTAAGTATTTTCTCCGCGGAAATAACATTTATCTCCACGGAATTAAGTATTTTCTCCGCGGAAATAACATTTATCTCCACGGAAATAAATACTTTTCTCCACGGAATTAAGTATTTTCTCCGCGGAAATAAATAATTGATTCCGCTGATATGATTGGTCCTGCATTTTAGAGGACGAGGTCAAGGTGAAACTATTAACCCTTAAACCCCAACCTTGCGGTAGGCTCGGGAACCAAGCTGTACAGGCGCTGCCCGCTGGAACACGAGGCCGCTTGTCAATCCCGTTTGACATTGTCAGATCTGACTATACGTGTATAGTGTTGGCATGAAGACTGTGGAAGATGTAAGTAACACGATGATTGTCAGATTTGATACGTTTTGAATCATAAAAATGCAGTTGGTAGCATCTTTGTAGAGTGGCCTAGTATCAGTGAAGAAAACGGTACGTGGAGACCCACTGCCGATGTTATGTATAGCTAGCTATCGCGCGCAGTAGCTAGCTATACATAACATCGGCAGTGGGTCTCCACGTACCGTTTTCTTCACTGATACTAGGCCACTCTACAAAGATGCTACCAACTGCATTTTTATGATTCAAAACGTATCAAATCTGACAATCATCGTGTTACTTACATCTTCCACAGTCTTCATGCCAACACTATACACGTATAGTCAGATCTGACAATGTCAAACGGGATTGACAAGCGGCCTCGTGTTCCAGCGGGCAGCGCCTGTACAGCTTGGTTCCCGAGCCTACCGCAAGGTTGGGGTTTAAGGGTTAATAGTTTCACCTTGACCTCGTCCTCTAAAATGCAGGACCAATCATATCAGCGGAATCAATTATTTATTTCCGCGGAGAAAATACTTAATTCCGTGGAGAAAAGTATTTATTTCCGTGGAGATAAATGTTATTTCCGCGGAGAAAATACTTAATTCCGTGGAGATAAATGTTATTTCCGCGGAGAAAATACTTAATTCCGTGGAGATAAATGTTATTTCCGCGGAGAAAATACTTAATTCCGTGGAGATAAATGTTATTTCCGTGGAGATAAATGTTATTTCCGTGGAGAAAAGTATTTATTTCCGTGGAGATAAATGTTATTTCCGCGGAGAAAATACTTAATTCCGTGGAGAAAAGTATTTATTTCCGTGGAGATAAATGTTATTTCCGTGGAGAAAAGTATTTATTTCCGTGGAGATAAATGTTATTTCCGCGGAGAAAATACTTAATTCCGTGGAGATAAATGTTATTTCCGCGGAGAAAATACTTAATTCCGTGGAGAAAAGTATTTATTTCCGTGGAGATAAATGTTATTTCCGCGGAGAAAATACTTAATTCCGTGGAGATAAATGTTATTTCCGCGGAGAAAATACTTAATTCCGTGGAGAAAAGTATTTATTTCCGTGGAGATAAATGTTATTTCCGCGGAGAAAATACTTAATTCCGTGGAGATAAATGTTATTTCCGCGGAGAAAATACTTAATTCCGTGGAGAAAAGTATTTATTTCCGTGGAGATAAATGTTATTTCCGTGGAGATAAATGTTATTTCCGTGGAGAAAAGTATTTATTTCCGTGGAGATAAATGTTATTTCCGCGGAGAAAATACTTAATTCCGTGGAGATAAATGTTATTTCCGTGGAGATAAATGTTATTTCCGCGGAGAAAATACTTAATTCCGTGGAGAAAAGTATTTATTTCCGTGGAGATAAATGTTATTTCCGTGGGGAAAAGTATTTATTTCCGTGGAGATAAATGTTATTTCCGCGGAGAAAATACTTAATTCCGTGGAGATAAATGTTATTTCCGTGGAGATAAATGTTATTTCCGCGGAGAAAATACTTAATTCCGTGGAGAAAAGTATTTATTTCCGTGGAGATAAATGTTATTTCCGTGGAGATAAATGTTATTTCCGTGGAGAAAAGTATTTATTTCCGTGGAGATAAATGTTATTTCCGCGGAGAAAATACTTAATTCCGTGGAGATAAATGTTATTTCCGTGGAGATAAATGTTATTTCCGCGGAGAAAATACTTAATTCCGTGGAGAAAAGTATTTATTTCCGTGGAGATAAATGTTATTTCCGTGGAGAAAAGTATTTATTTCCGTGGAGATAAATGTTATTTCCGCGGAGAAAATACTTAATTCCGTGGAGATAAATGTTATTTCCGTGGAGATAAATGTTATTTCCGCGGAGAAAATACTTAATTCCGTGGAGAAAATTCGAGAAAAAAAAATCGTATTTGAATCTAAAAAAAAACATGATGTCCCTAATGGGCCACCGTACTTATCGCATAATTTGTTTTGACATTTCGTGGTTCATCGTTTCATTACCAAAACAAATGTAACCATCACTAATACACATAATTGTATCGATATACAATTTCGATAATGAAGCTATACCCATCACAACCAGATTCATTTGAACTCTGTCAAATTCACCGTCAATCGTTCGTCATTGGCAATCACTTGGTCATCCTGCCAGTTTTTTTTCGATCGGAAAAATTAGTGGTGATTCAGCACCATCGCCTATAGCCTTAGCAGCACCATTTATTGAAAGACGCTATGAACATAAACGAACCATCAGGCGTTATTTGGGGGAGGCGTCCGGTACCTTGCACCAAACGCGACCTTCATTGTACATGTCTGAAACGTGTGTAATGACTGATAAAATCTGAATATGCCTGTATCGAAATGGTAATGTTCAGTTATGGACCAGTTGTGGCGACAACGAAAATATTGCATGGAGCCATATGGATGTCGGGCATACTCGCATCTTGTAACATGTTTAATAAATGTGTACCGCTTACCAATGTACATTATTTAAACATGTCACGTGTTGTTTCTGATAGCACTATCAATACGACGGTCATGGACATGTACTTTGACTATGTTGGTCACGTACGTCATGCCTTCGCTGAATTTACACGGTCATCAGCACGTGAAAAAAAGGTGGGAACACCATTAAAAATTACACTTGCTCAGCGGCAACACCATGCTGTCCACTGATCATGGCTTCCTATTCCGACTTGGTCCTTTTTCGACTTCGTGATAATTATCAACCGGTCTTAGTAAATCTATACATATATGCTAAACACGTAATAGTTGATTGGGTTATGGTTGATTCGTTTGGCATTTGTTCCAACAGCATTTACTCCTGCGACCGACATTAATTTGATACCCGCGACTGGACTAAGATTGCTTCCTACGCACAAGGATAAAAAAGATGATTAATCGCATTTATTTGGCCTTTAGCGATTTGTTAATAAACTGTCCACAAAGCTATTGTAGTTGTGTATAATGATTGACTTTTCAGTTGTTTTTTGTAACAGTAAGGCTTTATTACGTTTTCATTGATGTAGTCGAACGTAATGGCAAACAAGGTAACTGGACACTTAAAAGTCAAGTCATCGTTCATTGTTTACTTGTGACCGGCTGATAAATCAGAAATAAAACATGATATTTGCAGTAATTCAAATGTGCCAGAGTGAAAAAAGTTGGTATCATGCACAATCGACATGAACGAATTTGTATTGGACGTTTCAGAGCAATGCTACTGATAACAGCTAATTGCTGCACCGAGTGACAATCTGAGTTGTATTTCATGATCTGTTTTTCGAATGTTTACCTTTAACTTCAAGCAGACGACAATTTCGATATTTTAGGCATGCGCACATCGCAAAGTCGTCCCCTTCCAACAGGTGTCTAACTTTTCAAATTTGAACTCTTGAGCATCAACTCAATTTGATTTTCCGGGAATTCTATATATAGTTTATATATAACCATTCGCAGATACAATTACTGTTTCATCAAACCAAATGCCAGTGAGTATCGAGCATGGGACGCCTGAATTATTTTTATTTGATAGGCCTACAGTGGGAGAAGGCCGAATCACTTTCATGTTGGCCTGGAGACAGTTATTCGGATACACTTTCGTTGTTCCCTATTAATAAGTTTATATAGAAGGCGGGATAATGTTAAAGGATAAAGTAGACCCTAACGAATCATTCAAAAAGAATAAGGACTTTTAGTAATATCAGTGTACCAACCATCTATCGTTTTGAGGATAAATTCAGAATCGTAACATTAGTGGCAGTTCCTTCTCTGAGGATACACACTATTCTGGACCACATTGTGTGTGGTTAAAAAAATCAAATTGTGAATAAAACGGAATTGAACGTATTATATTAACTAGGATTACACCACATGTCAGATGGGACCACCGTTCTTCTCCACGGCATACCTTGATGTTGATCTTCACACCAGTCTAAGCTACCCAAAGTAGGTCGTCCCTTCTTTCCTCTTTCTTACCTGGGTCAGCAGCAATGAAATTCTTTGTCATCCCATCACTTTTTTACATGTTTTGCTAGAAGTAAGGGGCAGCCGCGATCGCATTCTGTAGGGCTTGACATTTATCATCCGCAATTAACTACTTTCTGACAAATCATGTCAGAAGTCAGGGTAAGCTGCCATCAGATTCTGGACTTGGCATTGTCATCCGCTATTAACCACTTTCTTATTAGTCATAAGTCAGAGACTTGACTTTGTCATCCACAATTGACTTCTTTCTTATCAGTCACGCAAGAAATCAGGGTCAGATTCCGTAAGAGTTGACATTATCATCTGCAATTAACCACTTTCTTAACAGTCATGCCAGAAGTCAGGACCAGCAGCAATCTACATTCACGTACATGGTGGCCCTATATACTCTGCACCATACGCGTTTATTTTTTTGATGCCTCGCAGATCGTATAAACCTACGCACTCGAATAAATTAAATAGTTCACTTGTACTGACAGCTGTTAATAGATTGATGCTGGTCGATACAGGCCTAGATAGGCTTATCATTGCGGCGTAGGTTCGTGTTTCTGTCCGCCTACGCACAGACCTCTTGGTAATGAGGCTTGGCTGCATGTGCCGTTGATTAAAAATGACATGAATCTTTAAACGCGAATGACGAAACTCAGTGACAGTGTACAGTAGACAGTTCATGTTCACCGATGAAGGTGATGAAATTATTATTCAACCGAAATGTACCATACAGATGGTGGAATTTGTTGATGAACTTTGTTATGAAAACAACATACAGCGACGCCCCCGCAGCCCAAAGTGACACCGAGTCATTTGTCGTAACCGAGTGGCTGTCGCTCCTAGTTTTGGCCAATAATTTAATCGGTAATTAAAACCTGCCTTGAGTTCCCAATGAGTTTATTGGCTGATCATCAACCTGCTGAGATATGGACTTATCGATCTCAGGGTGAGATACCTCGGTGAGAGCAGTTCGACCTCCTTGAATGCCGGCACGATATTGCGATGTAAACCTAAAGTAACTACTATAAATTCCATCTGTTCATTTATAGCAAAACACCTCTCTGAAGATTCATTTTAAGACAGCCTCACGACAACTTCGAACCCGGCAACTCGGACAAGGTTCATCATCAGACTCCGGACGAGTTTAATGTTTTTAAAGGAGCGTTTTCCGACGCAGCAACTTGGTCCTAAAACAGCTACGAGCGAAATCTGTGTAACCTCTTTACATCGATCGTCCTTCTTTTAAAAGACTATCTCCTTTCATCTCTTTACAGTTTGTCCAAAAGCGTATCGCCCCCACGAAGATGCAGCTACTGTCAAAGGGTTATGTTCTTCAAGTACTACAGATGTCGACATTGCAGATACAAGTGTCACAAGAAATGCGCCGGTTCGTCCAGCCAGAAATGCAAACGTACATCTTCCATTCATGCTCATGCTCAGTGCCAAAAGGTTCCCATTACTGGTAAGCAGCATTGTTGTCTTCTACGTTGTAATTCAATCAGTTGCTCTCAAAGCTGGTTCACCAAGGTACAGTCATGAGAAATGAGCAAATTGTAGTCGTCCTAGCACTTTCTGAATGAGAGGGCTGCGATTCCCCCACTTCCTCTGGCAGCCATTTGGTACTTCTGGTCGCGCAGACATCTTTCATGTGTGTTGTGCTCAGAGAGCATCGTCATCTTCTAACTGACAAAATGGCGCTGTGAACATAACAAATGTTACGCCAGGTAGATGATCAGCTTGGATAAAAATATCAATTTGTGTAAGAAAGGTCTATCCAGGGGCGGAAAGAAAAGGTAGGGTCGACACGGTAAAGAAGACCAATGTCTCACCGCTTTCTTTCTCTGTGGGCTCATCTGTCGACTGAAGCGACCCCAGGAATTTCCATTAGACGAGGCTAAACCATCTCAGCCTATGTCAAATGCGTTACCTTAGCGCGACGTGCCTGGGATGCAATCCCGTTGATCTGCGTGTCTGCTGATGAGATGGATGTTTGTTCCTTGGTAGAGGGCTTTGCTAGCGCGAGATCAGGTGGTTACGTTGCGGAGATAGCCGCTGAAAAGAATTGTAAATAGATTGCAAACAGGCTTAAGACAGGTTGAGAATTAGTACGCGGCGACCCGGCAAATGGCCATTAACCCCTTTCAAAGAGCAATATTTATCTGCAGAAATACCTAAAAAGCAGTTCTCAAAAGACACCGGTATGAAATGTGTATTTCGTGGAACCAAAACACCAGCACCGATGTTTTTGAATCAGTTTAGAGAATCTGTTTAGTAAAAACTGGGAACGTTCCTGGATTCGGGAATGACCAGCACTGACATACCAATTTCCTCGTGTTCCGGTGATTATTTGGAGGACTGGTGTAATTAGATGGCTATTTAGCCTTTCTAGAATCTTTCTCATTGGTTTTTGTTTGATTTCAGGGGACGACCACTGGTCGAAATTACTTCAGGCCAACGAGGTCAACTCGAATGTTGTGGTGGTGCCGGACGACGGTCGCCACTACTGTCATCACCCATCAAGCAGACGACGGAAACGTCATATCTCGCGAGAATCGAAATCGTCCACGGACTCCGCCAATATATTCTCAAATCTATACGACAAATTCTGTCAATGGATAGCTTCCAGGAGAAAGGACCACCCGGATAATGTTTCCATGTGCTCAAGTGGTGCGGCTAGCACCCGATTCGACTGTTCATACGAGGAGGTGTGCGACAGCCTCCAAGGGTTCTCCTTCTCCCAGTCGCATTATTTACCAGACGGGGGAGGGGACCATCACGGCCATCATGAACGGCGCGTCTCTCCGACAGACACAGACTTATTTTGGTATCAACGGACTAGGCAGTCATCCATCAGTTCGACGTACGAAGTTTGTAGTGTAGCCAGTTATTCCACTTCCACCTCTTATAGTGAAATTTTACATGACCGAGAACGAGAATTCTTTAGTTTTGGCGAAGGTTCTCGGAACCTTGTACCGGAATATGTGTTTGATTGGCAGAAGTCGAATGAGAAGTATCTCAGTCTGTCTCCTGCCGCCGTACATGGTGCATTGGTGAACACTTTTAGTTGTCCGCCAAAAACCACTAAGACTTTACCCGTCCAGAAACGCCGTGGGACACAGGAGTCCCTCTGCGCAACGTGGCCACCATCAGGAAGAAAACTTTTTGCTCAAGGTAAGCAGCCTTATCAAGGGGTCTTTAGAATAAGGAACTTTCGTTTGTGTGGCGTCAGTCATTACTGAGCGCACTTTTTCATAATTGAATTCGTTTGCAAATTATCAACAGAACACTGCCTGTACCTGGACTAATGGATCGCTGCTTCAATATTTAAAAAAAGAGAACAATATGAACTAATGATTTAGTCATCTATTCATGATGCAAATCATTTGGCCATATTCGAATTGAAAGAAGTCCTGAAGCACTATACCGGTAACGATATAGTTCTGAATCATAATGATAAAGCTTCTTTTCACAGCCTGTGTAAGACGCTAACAAAGAACATACTAATAATTGATCACTTACTTATTTCGCGCCTTAGTAGGAAATCTTCAATCACCAAAAAAATACATTATTGAAAGTTGTGTTTATGCCCACATCACGCATAAAGACAGTTATTATCATTATCATTCTCTTCTTCTTCTTCCTTATAAAGATGATGACGATCTCGATGCCTCACTCTTCGATGAAGTATTCATCTCCACGCCCGACACGCCACACAAAGAGAAAGACCCCAAAGCAGCTCTCAGGGAAAGCCTCGGCGAATGCAGTATTCCCTACAATGACCTCCGGATAGGAGAATGCGTAAGGGTGGGGAGAAATAGGGCCATTTATAAGTAAGTTTTTTACAGATGTTGTTGGTCACATTTTCTAACGTGCAACACATGTTTTATGGGCATGTTGACGAAAACACAACATATGCATATGTTGTTTTCATAGCTTTCATTTCATAGTAGTATTGTTATCAACTAGTGCAAAAAAACGTATTTGTTGTAAATGTATTTCAAATAATGTAGGTGACCATGGCTCAGTGCCAGTAGCTGCATCCGTAGTCGCCTGGCCCTATCAAGTAAGCTATCACTTAAAGGCCCGGGATAATTGATAAAATCATATAGATCAATTATCATTGGTATAATATCTCAACAGCTGGCGTTGAAGAAGAAAAAATCATTGTAATATGTGTTCTATCGGTTCTATGAATATCTACTTCCATACACGTATTGCCAAGTGTACTAGGTATTCTTACTACGCCCTTTTCTCACATGCGCTGGCTGTTAACTGGAACGTCTGATTAAAATGGTTCAGAGAGTGTGGGACATAACAACCCCCAACTCGTTATTAGTCTGAATGTAGTCTACACTGCGACTCAGCAATTCGGTGGTTTCGGTCCCAACATTGCAGTACAAGACAGTATCTAACAGCCTTCATTTCCTTTGTAAATTGGCTGACATCACAGGCAGCTTTTGAAAAATGAAACGCGAACCATCCTACCGAAACCTTTTCCCCTAGAGCCTTTGAAATATAAGTATATATCCGTTTTCCAATACCGTAAACAGCTTCCTCCGCCTTCAAAGCAAAGAAGGGTCACCTCGACATTGCTTATAATATGATCCCTTTACATACTTTCCATAACGATGCCGATATTGCAGTTGGTATATATCCCTGACTCCAAGAGCGGAAGATGAGCCCTTCCTTTTCAGTGGATGTATGAACGTTATGACCGATTTTAATGTGTTATAGTGTGAATTCTGCTCAAATGGGCCACTACCTTCGATAAATGTCGAGCTATTCCCTCAACTACGATTGCCACCGAGGTAGTTACTACAGATGGGGGCAGTAATTGTACCGGAGCTATAATTGTATCACCTTACCTTATATGTTGCGGTTTCTTTCAGGGGTCACTGGCATGGGGAAGTCATGATCCACGCTTACGAAGGCATTGAAGACGATCAAGTACAAGCTTTCTGGGAAGAGATTGCCAAGCTGAGTATGATCCGACATGAGAATATAGCCTTATTCATGGGAGCCTGTATAGAACCGCCACATCTAGCTGTCATCACTAGGTGAGTTTGACACAGAAACTGAAACCATATTTCAAATCCCTCATGCCGACGCGCACATGACGCCGACAACCGAAAGTTCATCAACATCTATGAGTAAACTGGTTTCTTATGGGCATGAACGACGAAAACTTTACAAAAAAGTCGTCGTAAATTATAAACATACTTCGTACTTCGCCGTTCGCACGTGCTCGTAAGGGTTGCGAGACCTCTCTATTAACACACTACGTCGCTGGTAGCTCGTCGTGAGGGTTGCGAAATATGCACACCTGCCTTCATGACCTTGCCCATGATAAAAATGTACCGATTCCACAATGAGTGGCTCATGATTTCCGACATAAAATATTAATGATCTAGGGTACGTGTACAAGGGGTTTCTTGAGGTAAATCATTCGCGAATTGCATTGGAGATGTATCGGCAATCATACCACATGATCGTCCAATTTAGTCAAATCATGAAGGAGTAGTTTTTCATCTAGCAAGGACAATGTTGATTACCAAAATAATCATTTCGATACCTCTTCTTTAATTGAATAAGGGAAAAGGATATTTTAAACAAATACCACGAGAATAACCTTTTGTAATCTAAAATTAACGCAGAATTGTTTGTATTTTGTAAATCACCCTGGTCTATTTTGAGACGTGACGTCATTGTATCTCGTCATTCAGATGATGGGAATGTTTTTATTGGAGGCGAAATCTATTTGTTTGTATAGTTGGTATCTGCCTGGAGCTGTTTCTAGTTCAGAATGAACGGAAACTAAAAATAGCCTTGTTGGGAAAATCGATTAGATTTAGAAATGTCGAATTTATTCAATAAACTGTCATAATCTGCCAATAAACGCATTACGTGTTTGTAAATACATGTACACGGCTTTATGAATATGTAGCAGTTTTATGAACGAAATGTACTTTTAAAGGCGTATACGCCACTCATCAAAAATTGTAATTTGAAATTGAATTTGAAAATTCTAACTGCGTCAGTACATGCACTGAAAGCAAATTTCAATAGTGCCGTTGTGATCATGAAATACTATGAATACCTAGATTCGGCAAATGTGCTTGCATGATGACTACTCCACACGACTAATTGTGTTCAACTGTAATTTTTCTAAGCTTGCAATAAGTACGGACGGCGAAACGCTTTATAGTCATGGAATGTGCGTGGACTTCAAACCTAAATTCTAGATTTATGTGGTTCAGTCCGCGCATGTGCTCTTCAAAATAAAGGTTTTTGGAATACGAATTCAAATACGAATATGAATATGAATCTGTGGCGGATGTGTCATATCTTATCAGTTATAACAATAAACATGTTTACAAAAAAACAGCCTCTCGTCTGCGTCATGGATGTCAATAAGCATGGTAACAGATGCGTGGACATCAATGTCCGTTAATACTACCCTGATTTACAAACAACAACAACATCCCCTATGATGACTGACGTTTCTACGGCATTGACGACATCACGATGTAAAATCATGACCACATCCCATGTGTGCATCTATAATCAATCGTGATGTCTATTAATACTTCCTGGACCTACACTTTTCGCACTTTCACGTATAAGAATAGGCTCTATCTGAGTTCACGGCATATGGTATCTGAACTAGATTTGCAAGAGGAGGAACCTGTCACTAAGATAATCATCATCATCGACGAATGATACATGTATACATCCATGGACCTGAACTTTGTTTTCACGGCCACCAGTGTGTAAACATAACGTTGAAGTAGAACATTTTACATTTCAAAAGCACCAAGCATTTAGTCATCTGGCGTTTACCCCAAAAGAAGTGAATACATGTACATGTACTTCAATCGGCATGCATAAAATGGAGTGCGTGCTGATAGTACGTAACTAGTAAATACTTCAACATTTCAAGGTTGGCTCCATGCATACCGTTTGGAAGTCACACACAACGTGTTTTCTTGAAATGGCAGGTATTAATGCATACCACCCCAGAACTGTGCAATTTGAAAAAGGATTCGAGCTTACTACATCATATCTGGGCTTACTTTTCACCCTTTCTTAGTCGATGGCAAATGTTAAACATTCTGTTTCTGCTTTTAGTGTCCGGAATGGCGCATCTCTCTACGAACAAATCCACATCAAAAGAGAGCGAATGGGCCAGCACTCTCGGGTCAACATCACTCGGCAGATCGCCCAGGCCCTCGGGTACCTCCATGCCAAGGGTATCGTGATGAGGACCCTCAATTCACAGAACATCTTCTTGGAGTCCAAGGTGAAGATTTGCCTCATGGACTATGGAATGGCCGAGAGTAGAAATGACAGGTAAGAAACGTAATATCAACGATAGATATCAATAAAGATTATTCTTGACAACACGAGGTCGATCAATCTTTCGGGTTCTCTGCCCTGAGATTTGAATCGCATGCAGCGATATTTCTACAAACAACCGAACCCTGGTCGCTGACCTCATAGAAACGATTATGAAGTTCTTATTCACAGAGGAATTGATTAATGTTCTTCGAAGCTTTATTTGCACATGGCCGATGTTTTTCAAAATTGATCCAGGCCTACCAGTGTTCTTGCAAAACCACACCATTTCAACGCATCGGGAGAACGTCATTGGTGACGTCATTTAAATCGATTGGTAACACCTGTGGAATCTATCATACATTGGAATAAAGCACTGTGAATATACACTGATGTACATCATTATGTACATAGGCGGGTGCAGCATGATATTCCTTCAATTCACAATATTTGAAAGTCAAATTTTCCTTTCATTGAAATATTGATAAAATTATCTGTTTTACTGGAAGTAAGAATAGGTCTACGTCTACCAAGAAAAAATTCCAAACCGACACTATAGGCTTGGTTTGTCTAGGGCTTCTGCTCGTGGTTCCATAGTTGGACACATTCAAAATTTAAACAACAAACCAGGCCTTTCAAAGAAAGTATTTCAAAACAAATAGGAACAATTAATGAACACAATATCGAAATTTTCTCAGAAAAATACCGGCGTCTAACCCGGTTATCAAGATACTTCTTTTATCTCTGAGACAATCTTTTACCATGAGATAAAGACATGTTATAAAATTCTGTTTTTTAAAAACTATTATGAGCAATGTAAACATATGTAATTTAAAATCATGATCAAAGACACAACTATAGTTCCCTGAAGCAGAAAATAGGCAGACGAGTCTACTTCTAAGGACTGTATTCGTGTTTAAAAGCGAGACGAGATCTCATTATTTCTCGGGCATAAATATATATAATTCAACAAAATTTTCATTAGTTAGTGCCTGGATAAAAATTCCCCCTCGTCGATTACTCCTTCTCAGATACGTGTATAATTGAACGAAGTCTTCATCAATTTAATAGTGCCAAGACTAAAACATTCCGCTCAAAAATCAAAAGGGCAACTGAGATTGAGGATGAGGAAATTATTGTCAATTTCAGTTGCCATTTTCAAGTCGTATATATTTCCTACTGGATGTACATGTATAAATGTATCTATACATCATATAACGACGATGTTGACGTCATCTAACCGTCACATATTTTTTATTCCAGAGAAGACTATGGGTGTATCCCTCGCGGCCACCTGACGTATATAGCACCGGAATGTTTGTCAACGATGTACATAGAACCACCAAGACTCGTCCAGGTTCAACCATTCATCAAGGCGACCGACATATTTGCATTTGGGTAAGTTTGAGACCACACCATACGGGAAAATACCATACGGGATCTGCATAGATAACGCCTTGCCATGATTGCAAGAAACCTCGGCCCGAACTTCGTCCAAACATCGACTTGGTAAAAGGGCCAAGGAAATGATGAGGAATTTATTACCACGACCTTTGATTAGCACGTATGAACATTTTTACGGGCAGGAATTGACCAATGGTCGAAAATTATCAACTAACAGGGCCGGTGTGACAGCGGATATAGTCCCCCTGGAGTCATAGTCTGGTATCATTGTATTTGACCAATTAAGCAGCATGATCTATTGTACCGCTAACCCTAACCAAAACATTTAGCAATGCGGGCTATTGTTACACGGACTATCAGCCCTAGGACTACTATCCCCGCCACACCGGGTCGCTCAATCATCAGTGTATAGCAGTATCGTCGACACGTTGGCGTTCGTCCTAACGTTACTATTATAAAATATATTTATTGAAGAAGACAACGCCATAGTTGTGGTAATAACACTGGCGTTTGTCTCTTTCGCCGGGCCCAGGCCTACTGGCTGCTTGTGTCCAGTTCTTCTCTCCCAGAATCCGAACGTATTAATATCATAATTATATATTGTACGACTCTGGCGTTGGTGAACCACAGAATCTTTTAAATGAAAGATTCCGGCGACCATAATCGGTTCAGTACAGTATCGCATTAGGTTAAGCAACTATATACACAAACAGGGACACGCCTTAAATTGATTGATGTCCGACGTACTAGCTATAATTACGCCACGAGGCATCCTGGCTTCGACCCACTGCTGATAGAATGACCCAGTGAATCCGGCACGAATCAATATCTTATACATCCACCTGTTGTCTTCGCGGCCGAATGCGAAAATTTAATTTTCTAAACTGTTTATTTTATCTTTGGGGTTTGTTTGCCTACTATAGTGTTGGTTTGATCGATTTTCTTAAAACAGTCCCGCTGAGCACATACGGTCCTCTGTGCATGTACATGTACATGCATCGTAAAATGTTGTATTATAGCCATCTTGTTTTCTCTACCTATTTGATTACTATTTTTTTACGTAAAATTTTGTCTTTTTTCATTTCAGTACTGTTCTCTATGAGTTGATGTGCGGACAGTTCCCGTTCCACGGTTGTCACGCTCAAGCCCTCATATACGGGGTCTGTAAAGGCAAACGGACGCCTCTGAAACACCTCAGATGTTCAGTGAAAATCAAGGTAGGTTTATACACCACTTGCACCTGAAAAGAACGACGTTATATGTTTTTGTGTTTTAGTTTTCAGCCGTTTCTTGGATGTTTCTCTGAGGCTGTTGAGTTCTTGCTTACTTGACTGACCTGATTCCTATTACATGTATACATTTTAGATGTTATCACGCATTTTGATATCACCCCTCAAATTTGGTTTGACTCTGAAAAGTAAGGTTAACAACTTGGGACACTGCTTTGATACTCTTCAGTAATTCTTTTCACTGCAACAGTATCTACTCGTTGATGAATATGTGGTACACATCATGCTCTTTAACATTTCAGAACCTTATCAGAGACTGTTGGTCGGAAACGCCCAAATACAGACCAGATTTCTCTCACATCAATAGGGAATTAAATGACAATGTAAGTTACCCATCACATATCATTTCATCAGTCCAAATTCCCGAGAACTCCAGTTACAGAAAAGCTGAACAGCGTCAAAACGAAAAATTTGACTGAGCCACGATAACTGTAAGCCAGCCTGAAAAGTATGCAGCCAAGATTACTGCGAATGCCGGCTGGTTGAAATGTGCACCTGGTCCCGTACATGTAAGCTTTACATTTATTTCCAACGAACGCTGCAAAATGATTTTCCGTAATAGACTTTCGTTGAGGATAAGTGCCGTATAATGTATTTCCAATTTGTGTTATTATCGTACGGTACCCCAGCAGCAGAATGTGATATGAAAATTTACAAGATAGTTACTTGGGGAGAGAGCCTGGAAGTAAACTGATGGTTTCTGCTTTATGCACGCCAGCTGCCATTGGTGTACTTTGTATTTTGATATATATTATAAGAGGATTCGGGGAAATCACCAAAAAGCTTTGAAAAGTTTAAGAAATCATTTGCACATTAATTTTGCTTATGATTTTGCGGTTTTAGACTTAGCTTTAGTTTCGTAAGCAACCTTAAAATGCTAACTTTTACAAAGTACATGTATTGTTCTTTCGTTGCAGGCTGCTCTTCACAAACGCCACAGTTCATCTGAGCCTGAGCGGATGAACCGGGTAGGGTCGCTGGCAAGGGCGGGAACAATAAAATATCGTTGAGGTAACCAGGCCGTATACTGGAGAAATTAGACCGAGCAGTCCCCGAGATCTGGCTTCAGTCGACGTTGCAATACGTTGGTATAGGACAACTCAAAGGAAGAGCTCAATGAGTTGGCTCGCGGTAATGAGAGGAGATGAGGCTGTTTACCCGTGCCCAGTCGTCTAAAGCGGCTGTGGTGAGTTGACATGGGGACTAGCAAAGGATAGTGTAGGTACATGTGGCTGGATTGTACCAAGGATTTTGGGCATGACACTCGGATGTCGAAACAGAGCTGAAATGGTTGCGAGTGTCATCGTTATTTACCATTTGTAGTGGCTTTGGATACAGTTATGATGTTTAAATGCATATCATGCAATGGAGAAGTGTTTTAAAGATCAATGGTGCGTAACAGCATGTTTTCCCATTGCCCTAACTGAATTGGCGATTTTTGAAGTTAGTCCAAGATGGCGTTAAAGAAGCATGAATTGCAAAAATAAAGCAGCACGAAAGATTGCCGATTTCAGTAGGATAAGGATGGCCCAAGTTAGGACTTTAATGCTGTGATGGCTGCGTTGAATGCAGACTGTAAGACGGGTGTAGTAATAGGACAAAAGAATGCAGGGAGCAGTGCAATAGTTTAGAAGATGAAAATGGCTGATGCATCCATTTTCATGTTAAATTGACGAATTGTTTTGAATGACAAGAAACATTTCACGATGGCTTGCTGCCAGACATGGACAAATTGGTGGGTTGGATTTATCCAACTGTTCTTTATCAAAATTAAATGTCAAATTGACATTGCATTTTTCCTGAGACGTGCATGGAACTATGCAGTGTTGTGCCTTTTAGCTGTGATGGTGTTAACTTAAGGCAGAGTGTGATGGTATCGATTTGTCAAAGTTTTTGTTGACGGAGAAGAGGTTTATTGCCATGTTTCATTGAATTCCATCTTACAAGTTAGTAGTCAGGTGCAGAAGACGTAGTGTGCATTTAAGTCACCATGGTAACGCCAAAGTATCCAGTGCAAGCAAGGCGGCTACAAAAAGGGTAAAAATATTATCTTTTTCGATCAAATCTATTGCACCAAGGGTAAAAGGGTAAAAGGAAGGAAACTCACTGATGGGATCCTTATGGCAGTTTTCAGATTATCTGATATGGAAGTTGAATATATCAACATAAAATGCTTCATGTTGACACCTTGTCTGCGGATATACACCTGTTTGATGGAAATTGGTAGAAACCGGGCACAGCTTTGACTCACTGAAGCATAACATGGACAGGCGGAGAAGATGGTTTTGGAAAGGATTTTACAAAGAGGACCACTGCTTGTGATGCAGAATGGTTACCGTGAATGCAACTCTTGGTTATATTGATGCAGTACTCCGTTGTTGACTGCAGCAATGGGTGATGTAATGCAACTTGGTTGTTGCAATTTTGGCTGTTGTCTGTGATTAAAGTGCTTAAAGATGCACATGCGTTTTTGTGCATTGGATAATCTGTGGTGTTTGTAAATACACATGTATACGTGGTTTTGTCACCCAGGAGAATCGGGTACCGAGAATTATTTTTGTGTGCGTTTTTCTACTCTATGTGATCAATGACATTTTCTACGTTAATGTGCAGCCGCGCTAGAGTCAAACGAATGTGATGAAAGTGACTATGTCTCGTGATGAAAACTTGAAAAGCTATCTGTTTGAAACTTTGGTACACTTAGTTTTATTAAGATGTTTAATTTGTCACACTCTTGGTGGTGGGTTTATAAGTTCTTTTCTCTGTTCATTCAGAATGTGCATTGAAATGTAAGTTTATATGTTGTAAAATGGCTCATTTCGTCGCCTAACTGACAAATCGAAGAACGCGTAAATGAAATTTGCAGCTAAACATTTTGAAGGGCATTTTGTGTTGGATGTCGATGTACATGTACAATGTAAGTCTTTACTCTTCTGAAGAGTTTTAGCTTCTATCGATTGCTTTCATTAGTTTTATGTTCAATATGTGAAAAGAACTGCCTTCACATATGTATTGAGAAGAGTAAACATTAACATTGTAAGCTTTTGAGCTAAAGTTACTAAAATGTTCTAACGCATAGATGTATAGTGTTGTACGATATCAAAAATACGATACATGTATTAAAACTCGCCTTGAATATTTTTGATGATATCAATGTTTTTTTTAAAGGCAGGTTAAAAGATCGTAGGTGAGATCATGAGGCCTGCACTCCATAGCGCTTGTAATCAGATCGGATGTTTATTCACATACATAAACAACCTTGGGTGTGGTTAATGTACGACTTGGACTACATGTACTCTAACGGTGATTGGCTGCCCAAAAGGCGCTCCGTTGATTTTGGACCGATGTCCCCGGCGGTGTATTGATGTACCTGACAGCTAGTTTCCCAAACCACTGCCTGGTTTTCGGCCTGGTTTAGCTCGTGCATTTTAGAGCTGAGGTGGTCATGTTAGACTATCGTAAAGATTGTTGGCATTCTCTTGCCTACAGCCTACATGGGATTTAGCAGATTCGCACGATAGTTTTGCCGTTAGGGTAAACTTAATGTTCATATCATCCCGTTTGACTGCTTTTGGGGAACTATTCACTATCACGAAAATCGAATCCGCTGTATAGGAACGTTTGAAGGGAATATGAGACAAAGAGGTAACAGAATGCGCCGGATATATAAGGCCCGAAGAGGTTGTGCTTCTGACTTTTGTAAATACAAATGTATGACATAATTCGCGCTTCCACACATTCAGAATTAAAGCGAAGCAAATACAATGCAACGTTATATTTCTGTGTTAGAATCTTGGTTAAGATTTTGATGTGCCAATATTGTTTGTACCTCAGTTTCAGGAATGGTATTTTTGTAATGTTATGTACTTAAAAACTCTCTGGGTATCTTACTA
The DNA here is from genome assembly GCF_910592395.1 of Lineus longissimus. Taxonomy (NCBI): domain Eukaryota; kingdom Metazoa; phylum Nemertea; class Pilidiophora; order Heteronemertea; family Lineidae; genus Lineus; species Lineus longissimus. The sequence goes on along the minus strand of NC_088309.1, from coordinate 19,522,112 downwards.
TTGTCAAAGACGTGTTGTCTTCATTGGTTGTTTCTATATGAAAAGATTGCCGTTATTTTCATATCAATGGGTGTACACATTCAAAGGCGGCTGATTTCTTTCGTTCTCTGCCAATAGATGGCGTCAGTCAATGGATTTGGCAAATAGCAACTAAGCTTCGCTGTTTTAAAGAGGCGGTATGTTTGACTAGGTGAGGTATGACAGACAGGGGCAGGGCGCTTGAAGCCAGATGTACATGTAGCAATAGCATTGCTTGAAAAGGCCAGCTGGACGCCACCTTTCGACAGAACGCGAGAGTAGTCGGCAAATATTGTTATGTAGTGTTAGTGAACACAATGAAATGCAGTTTTGTGAGGTTGTTATTTTTTTAACTTTCTGCTGTAAAACAATTTGCACGATAATTGAAAATCTGAGAGATGCGGAATAATGAATTATAACAAGACAAAATATATTTCGCCACACAAACGAACGACGAATCACGAGGGTACATGCATGTGTACAAAACGTGTTTTCGAGGAGCAGCTTCAAAGATCCCCCTGAAACCATTAACAATACGCACCCTATCATAGGATAGGAAGAGCGAAAATTAAATTCGCGATAATATTGATGACACCACAGACCTTCGTTCTTCGTCGTTCGTAAAACGAAACCTGCCGGCGTCGCACCAAACATTTGACATTGGTTTTGGGTGTGGTCAGGCGTTTTCGGTTTTCTGAGGGTTGTATTCGAAGATACGAGAAGGCCACTTTGTCTGAAGGTGCGCTATACGATTCGAACTAAGGGCCTGTGTGCCTAGGTTTGATATTGGTGCGATGTCAGCGATTTCTGTCAACGAACTCGGAACTCGAACATGCGAAGTCGCGAATTTCGTACTAGATCACGTGTATTGCGAGATAGTATAAGTCGTATAGATACACCTTTAATTGGCAGAAATAGCTCCAGCCTATAGTCACCCATTAAGCGCATTTGATGCGCACCAAGACTAAGAATGTCAAACAATAAACCATGACAACAGAATCCCAGAACAAGTCTATGATGTCCGTAACTTTTTCATCAGAAATGTCGTATTTTTTCTAATTTGGCACTTGTTGGAATAACAATTACACAGGCATTGGCCATATACCGTTCAAAGAATTTGTATCAATTTTTCTATTTTGTATTAAAAACTCTGAGGACCCGATGGTAATTTTTGGATCAACAAACTTTTTGTACTTGTCATCGTTTATGTAGTGACGTCATCCCGAGTTATTGCCCCACGTGATCGAGCAACTGTACATTTATATTTACGAACTTATGTTCCAGTGACTCTCTTCTTTATGCCGCCAGGGGCGCGATTGAAGGGTAATCTTCTGGTGGCCATTCTGTTGTTTGTACAGTCAACTTCGGTGGCGTAGTTCTTTTATAGTAATAATGTAATGTTATTTATATATCTAATAAACACAACAGTTTGTAAAAGATGTAGTCTCATTTTCTTTGTCTCGTAACCATCTTGAGTGACCATCAAGGTTTCGACGTCTCATCATTACATTGGAGTTGGCCTTTAAAAACATGAGACGGGATGGGCAGGATTTTTTTCAATGCAGATTGTTGTCGTGTTCACAATCGATTTCGATTTCGATGTGGTCTTATCTTGAGCGGTCGGCCGACATCACGGGTGTGTATACTTAATTGATGCAGTTCAGTAGGTTAATGTGAAAAATATCCATACAATCAAATCAATGTTTATGCTTGTCGTCTGCTCATTATTTAGACCACATCATTAAGATATACCCTGCCCTAGTAATCTGTTGACATAACATGAGGAAAGTTCCATGCCTCACTCCCAGTCTTCACAATATTTGGTCAGAAACCCACCAGCCTAAGTTAATAATTTACTCCAACTGCGGCCCGATTGTTCCAAACAAGTTTCGTCACTAACGCTGGCGATAGCTTGATTAAGCGTTATCTCCTTCGATATGCCAGGGTTGGTGACAAAACGTTTTTCGAACGACCGGGACGTCGATTCGATATCATAATAATGTTATGTCGTACAATGCAACTCTATGATGTAACCCTCACATGGTACCCAATCAAAAGCTGACTTCATCATTGACGGCAGTTTCAGCACGTTCCGGGCCGGGGGCAGTCAGTCCCTTGATTGGCATTAGCAAATATTTTTGGCATTGGTCATGACACGACTTCCTTCTGTGGATGCCAAATTAGAGCGACTATACGCCATCGTCGGATTGTCAGCATGTTCACGCCATCGACCCAAATAAAATCATGAATCATGCACTGTCTAAGATAAGAAAGTAGGCCTGGTTGTAGGCTTGGCGTATGAGTCGGCCATAGGCCCCATTGTTTGGTATTGGACTCGAAATTATATTTCTTGTTCTGTGAATAATTCGTGGGGTTCCCACTTCTTAGACCTTGTGAGTCATAAAGAAGCCACGTTTTCGGCCTTTTGAAGGACTTCCTAAAATAGGTCTGAGAAGCCAACTTGTCGCAATTTCATTTTTGAGTGAAATTATCTGGAGAACTGTCAACGCTACTGTTCAAACGAAGACCACGCGGCTGAGGAGACGGTCTGGACCGAAGGAGTAACGCCATCTTCTTCCCAAAGCATCCGTCGAGAACCTAAAGCAACATGTCAATCAAGAAGGGATACTGCCTTGACGATGATTACGACTTCATATTGAAATGTAAGTACAGAACGCATGCTTTCTCTCGTCCGGAGCTTAAAGGCCTTCGTTCGATGCTCAGTAACCAATCAGGCAAGAATCCGTGCACAATTTGCGAGTTGTCGCCTAATCGGGCTATCACCTGTGCTTTCGACTATCAGAAGACACCAGTCTTTACATCAGTTGACAGTTGAAATGAACAAGGACATATGCATGTTAAACTCCGGACGCAGTGGACCGGCCTCGTCCCGGAAGAAGCACGATCAGGATGACGAAATGGACTGACCCGGGAGTCTAGGTCAAGTGGACTACATGTGTGGGTGACACACTTGATAAACGACAGGTGACCATCATCTTTACACAAAAACAGATCAATTTTAACACAGTTAACAATATCATCGATCTTAATTGCTCAAAGAAATATGGAATTAGAAATTTGTGTCATTCTGGATAGTGTTCGACACAGGATGCGGATAAAAATTTGCCGTATCAGGGCTTCCGTTAACCCAAAAAATCACGTATTTTTGCCCTTCGGTAATTGGAAGTCTTTCTTAACTAGTATTAGTATAGTGAGGGACCCTCCAAAAATGATGAAAAACCCTAAAACATTTTTTGGCGGGACTCCCGTATGCTATCAAGGCCGGAAAGTATACGAAGTGCCCAACTCTATATCTGCCCAAAGCTATTAGAGCCTTGTATTAACCTCATATTAAATGGTTTCATGTCGTTTTTCTTCTTTTGTTAGTGGTCCTCACAGGTGATTCCGGTGTGGGCAAAAGCAACATCCTCCTCAGATACACCGATAACCGGTTCGTGGCGGGAAGTAAACCAACCATAGGAGTGGAGTTCGCCAATAAGTAGGTTGTTCCTTTGTCGCCGCTGGTTTCTGTTAAAGTGAACTTATCCCTGCATTTTAGTTGTGACTTTGGCTTCCCTTTTGGCCCGTCCAATTTGGGACGAATCGAAAGAAACACCAAGGAATTTCCCTCGATGTAACGTAACAACGATAACGATGATTCTTGAACAATCAGTCTTGACAGGCGCACTAAATCGCTCTTTGAAGAATTTTGTAAATTCTGGCATCCTAACATAGTTAAAAACAAAAAGACGAGTGGTGGTAATTTGAGAAACAAATTTTATGTACTGAAATCAGTCTCTTGGTCCATGCAGACACGGGTACCTCCGGAATGCAGATATTCATTTCTCGATTCGATTATATGCGCATGTTCCAGCGGTATTGCCTCAGTCTGTAGTAGCCTCCGCGTCCACTGTAGGTATCCCGACCGTATTTGACCAACAGAACATCCAGCGGTAGGCTATTGCCTCCGTAGCCCACACCCATATTGACGCGCGTTGTTTGGAAGCTGAGCAATGTCTATACATTGAGGATCGAGATGATATTTGACGGTTCATTGGTCTCTCCAACCGCATATCGTAACCGCTCTTTTTATGCCTAAACCCTTTTTCTCACGGAATGACTCGAACATCTTATTCCTTTATTCTTCCATCTCGACCATTTTTCTTTCAGGAGTGTGAAAATCGAAGACAAGACGATCAAAGCGTCGGTGTGGGACACAGCTGGGCAAGAGGTGTTCAAGGCTGTTACAGCAGTGTACGTATTTCAGTGGGGATTGATCCCATCCAAGTTCGCAGCAAAGCGCACTCAGTTGGTGAAACTTCTAAACCACCTTGGTTTCAATGTTTCATTTTTATAATGGATTATGTATAGCTTCGTTTTGACCACGAAGGTGTTGTTGAGACAACTATTACAGGAGAGGGGGCACATTTAATTCTCATGGCGTTATATTTTCCTTCAGCTACTACCGCGGTGCCCAGGGAGCATTACTTGTCTACGACATCAGCAGACACAAGACATTCGAGAACTGCGAAACGTGGCTGCGGGAAATCAGGAACTTTGCAGCAGACGACATTCCCTGCGTACTCGTTGGCAATAAATGTGATCTACGTCATCTGCGTGACGTCACGGTGGAAGAAGGGAAGGAATTGGCGGAGAAAAATGGACTTTATTTTATGGAAACATCGGCCAAAGATGCTGAGAATATAGAAGCCGCATTTGAGGTGCTTTTTAAAAGTAAGTGGTCAATTTTTTCATTAGCCGTTTACATTTTTCATTATAATTCTTTTTGTCCTGGTGGATGACTGGACGATGTGTACTGAAGACGTTTAGAAGATGAGTATATGCCGTTGACGTCAAGGCGAATGACAGGCGCAGAACAATTTCGTTTCTTGAGACACTGAGGCACAACGTCCATGCAGTTATGATAAGAAGACCAAAGAATCATCTGTGACGTCCGTGTTTTCGGTACACTCGATATTTTTGTATTATGTATTCACATTTTTATCTTTCCTAGGCATTCTCGAGAGAAAATACAACGTTCGATCAAAGTCCGACCTCTCCGTACCAAGCACGGACCAACCTGATGCAGATGCGCCGCTGAGCGGACGCGACACCCGCATCATCAAGCTATCAGAGGAGGACAGAGTAGACGAGAACGGAACAAAGCAGACGACACATGGAAACAACAGCACAAACTTGAAAGAGAGACTCCGTCCAAAACAATGCTCTGGCTGCAAGACGTAAACCCAATGCATTTCAGTCAGTTCAACTTCTTAAAAATGTTAAAATTCCATTTATAATTGTTTTACTTCATGAGGAAACTTTTGGGAGACATAAACTATTGCTACATATAGAAATGTACTTTGCTCTTGCTGCCGTCAATCCTCTTGTGTTCATGAAATAGGGAGGCTTCGTATTAAAACTACCCGCTATTCGCATATGAGTATGTGCGTGCTCCCAATGAGCCAGAGCAAAATGGCCGTAGATGGTACATGTATTTTCCATCACCATGAAGTCACTCCTGACGTTAAAAGTGAAGTTGCTAAACCTCTCTGGTATATATATCCTGCGCTATTATGAACAATTCAGTGATGTAGCACTGAGACTCATCAATTCGAACAGACGGGCGTTCTTTGTACAGTTATATACAGTCATGTATTAGGAAGGCAGTTCAGCTTTAAATAATGCATTTTCTCCATCCCTCCTTCCCCAAATTTATAAAATTACCTATTGCACATAACCCGCCTTCATATCGTGAATATAATATATAAACTACCTGATAATCTTTGATTGAATGTCCATCCCCATGATATTATATAGCCTACCCGTACTCAAAAGCATATCGTAATTTTTTCACCGCAAGCTATCAATAAATGTATTAGATATGTCTACTGATGATTCCCACCTCGGATGTTAATTAATAAGAATATTAATCATTGTTTAAATCGCATGAAAAACAGAGAAATTTTACCCAAATCTGTGGCGCATGCTTTAAACCGGGACGTATAGGTGGCGACACCAGATAGAAGACAATCGACTCGATGTTTGTTGTGACTATGTCTTCGGTCATCGGGTTGAAGCGAATGTGAAAGTGTCACAACTTGTACCACAAACCTCTACGAGTCTGGGTAATTAAGCGGTATGTTGTGATATAGTTGACTCCTGGTTTTAAATAACGATTGTTGTTCTCATAACCGCCAACGCCGAAGCCTGCTTCCTTGCGATCAATCGTCTGAACATCGTCTGGAGAATACGGGGGCAGATGAAATTATGTCTGAGTCCGTTATTTGGATCCAAAAACGCCTGACAAATAAATCATGTCGGCGAAGACATTGTCGAAACGCGTTTCTAGCATCCGAGGCAGTATGACAGCCTTCCTGAGCATTTTGAAAATATACCGACAAAAAGCAATGGTCACTACTAAGAGAGGGTCAAAGATACTGTCTTAATCCATTGGTTACAACCAAGACGGTATGATCTGACAGCTGACCTGAGCCTTTCAAAGATACTCTCACTGTTCGTCGGTCACATCTTAGATGGTGTGACACTAACTTGAGTGTCACAACTCGTTGGTCGCCTCGAAGGCGGCCTAATGCTGGTCTGGAAACGCATAGTCCACACTCGGCATCCAAGATAGTATGACAGCCAGCTGAGCTTTTCGAAAATACTGTCACAACTCGTTGATCACATCCAACTCCGTGTGCCACTAGACTGGGCCTTTCAGAGTCCTAGCACAATCCGTTGGTCACATCTAAGACCGCATGACAGCTAGCATGAGCCGAGTATTATATGATGGTCGCATCGAAGACGGGACTGCTGGATCCTGTGCTTGCCTCAACTGGTTGGTCATATCAAAGACGGGATCGCTAGAGCCTGTGCCTTTCAAAGATACTTTCAAGGAGCTGGAGCTGGTGCCTTTCAAAGATACTGCCTCATCTCGTTGGTCACATCAAAGACAGGACCGCTGGAGCCGGTTCCTTTCAAATACTGCTCAACTCGTTAGTCACATCATGGAGGTATAAATAAGATACCTCCATGGTCACATCGAAGACGGGATCGCTAGAGCCTGTGCCTTTCACAATTTTTCGGCCACATCCGAGACCCTGACTGCTGGCCTTACCCAGTCAACGATACTTTTACAAATCGTTGGTCACACCCAAGACGATATATGACAGCTCACCTGAGCACTTCAAGTGTCCAAACGCATAGATAACGTCCAAAACGGCGGGTGTGACAACTTATCATCTTACAAAGACCCTTCGTCACGCGTTGGTCACATCCTTGAAGATGTAGCTTGCTTGAGCATATATGAGACACTGATCACATATGGAGAGGAGTGGCTTTCTGGCATTGTCTAGAGAGACCGTCACAATCAGTTGGTCGCATATTGAAGATATATAACTTGCCAGCCTGGTCACTTTAGAGAACTGTCACTGTCATCAGCTGAACTATCATCAGCTGATCATATATTCACGACGGGTGTCTTTCTAGCGCAGTTGAGACTGTCACACACAACCTATCACACACATGTATTGAAGATAGGTGTACTGATGGCCAAGTTGTTTCATAAGACACTGTCACATACAACCAGTTGGTCACAATTTGGAGACAGATGAGTTGCTACAGCCTGGGTATTCAAAGAGGCTGTCACGACCAGTGGATCACAAGTTGAAGACACACACGTTGAAGACAGATAGCTTGCTAGCTTGGTCATTTAAAAAAGACTGTCACAATCAGTCACCAGTGGCCAGCCAAGGACCACATGGCAAATAACGATAGCAGCTGAGACGAGCGAGATGGGGTTTACTTTGAGGCCAGATAGCCAAGGTAATATAAAACAGAAAGAGGTGTAAAGGAGGTTGAAGACAGATAGCTCATACTGTGATTACAAGTAGTGTATCACATATATGAAGACAAATGGATTTCTGACTGGGCATTTTAAAGACTCGGTCACATACAAACAGTTGATCAAGACAGGTGGATTGCTGTAGCCCAGGCTATTCGAAGAGACTGTCACAACCAGTTGATTACTACAGTTGAAGACACACAAGTTAAAGAGAGATGGCTTGCCAGTCTGGTCATTTAAAAGGGACTGTCAAAGACAGTTTATTGCATATTCGAAGATAGATGGATTGCTATAGCTCAAGCATCTCAAAGAGACTCACAACCAGTTGACTACTATAGTTGAAGACATGCAGGTTAAAGAGAGGTGGCTTACCAGTCTGGACATTTAAAAGAGACTGCCGGAAACAGTTCATTACATATTCGAAGATAGATGGATTACCTCAGTCCCGAGGGTGTCCTTGATCGAGATTCCATTGTTCTCAGGTTGTATAATATGTTACACTGATTGATTGAGCAGCTCATCTCAGTTCCAAGGTCAAGGGTAAAGAAGGTTAAAGTGTCAAGCCGGACGGTTACCTGTTCTGTAGTTGACATCGGCAGACCAGACTCCCGACTTTTATACCATACAGCAGTGTTATCCAGTTATTTGGCCAAAATAAAATAAAACAAACTTTCAAAATTGTGTGACAGCACTTTACCATAGTTTATTACTATTATGTATTATAATTAATCATGCGTGAATACAAGTGAGCGACATTGCATAAAACAACTGCGACTGTGATGTCAAACAGCAAGCTACAGAGGGGACCAAATAGGGCATACAGGGCGTATCAAAAGTAATGCAACTACATTTTCTTGTAAGTGGCCTGAACAGGACTCTCCCGTCCATGAGAGTATTGAGAAATCATTATAGCAAACCAATCATACACTGTACATATCAAACTGACGCATCTCGAGCTCTTACTTAGTGATTAGTCGAGATTTGTTCACTGCAATAATCTTGATACATCCTGTACAGTGGGCTGCATATGATAACAAGGATAATCAGATACTTTAGCAATCCAGTTTACATCACCATCTTACATGCACTGTCAACGGTTACAGTAATCATATAAGAAGCTATTGTGTTAAAGGGACACTAAAGGTAGGAGTCAATTGAGACAAATTTTCACCGGCTTGCCGATTGGTGTATCTACAGTGTCAGTGCACCAGCACCACTCCTCTTATATTTCTGCCACTGGTCAAAACAGACGGTTTCCTAACCATGAATACCATAAGTCACCTGGAAACCACCAACTTGACCCCCTATCTCCTGCCTCTAGTGCTCCTTTAGAGATGGCGGCGCCACCTTACCAACTTATGGGAACTGACACAACAACAGGCAGAAAAGAAAATGTGTCCAGATTTTTCTTGTCTCTGTGGCCCTCTAGCTCCCGCCTATACTAAACCTTTAAAGCACATTATTACTGAACAGGGTTATATCTCTTTGGGACAAGACCAAAGCATACAGCATGTTCACCATCTGGTGACAAAATTTGACAAACATCCTTCACCCTTTGATTCATTTTTCAATTAAGATGGAGTTGTTCTATTCATTACAAAGTCGTATTCTAATCTATCCAATTAATTCTAATCCACAATCAAAATTGGCATTACGACAGTTTCGGACACAGGCAAACAATACTTATTTGAAGATAAGACCGGTTCTTGATTATTTCACAGTCGCTTTGTTGTCATGGTCACAAATACACTCAAACAGTAACGAGATACTGAATCCAACCCTTTATTTTACAGGATACAGACAAATGGCCAACAGTTTATCAATCCAGGGGAGGCTTTAAAAGTTGGTATTGTCACACTGAATGGACATGGCTGACTTTCAAGTATGCTGACACCAAATGCATCAATTTTGATAATTTTAGGCTCCGTTACAGAGAATACAGTATGTTGATACCAAACAATTACCGTTACTTTTAGGCTCGATTACAGAGTTTACAGCTGATGAAGCCAAACAACAATTACAGTTAATTTTAGGCTCAATTACTGAGTTTACAGTAGGTTGATACCAAACAATTACCATGACTTTCAGGCTCAATTACAGAGTTTACAGCTGTTGATACCAAACAATCACCGTGACTTTCAGGCTCAATTACAGGGTTACGGCCGTCGATACCAATAATTTACAGCTAATTTTATTCTCAATTACAGAGTTTACAGTATGTGGATACCAAACACATCAATTTTGATAGTTTTAGGCTCGACTCAAAGATGCCACCAGCTAACCTGCACATTTCGAGAACATAAAGTGTAGAAATAGTCCATTGTATAAGTAGACACCTTTTGATACAGATAAAGAAGGGAAACAAATTGCAACTCTTTGACACAACTAGTCACGATAAACAGTTCTGTAGAAAAATATAGCACAAGAGAGAGACTAGCAGGTGAGGTAACATTCATTATTGTTCAACGTTGTAGGCATAAGTGTCATCTATTTCAAGTCACTTGGTATCATGATTACATCAGTTTTGAGGGACATTAGATGGATTTGGGTAAAATTTCACTATCTGAATGCTGTCACTGGTTGATACATCTGAATTTCCGATTCTAAAGGCGAAAACTAGTAATCCAAATCTGGAAAAAAATACACCAAACTTTTCCTTTTCAAGCATATCAAAAATGTCAGATTGCTATCAAAAAGGTTGGATCAAATATTTGTTACAATAACATCTTGCAAAAAAATGGGCTAGAACTTGTGATTCGAACAGAAATCGACACACAACAGGACACATTTACTAGGTAATCTCACTACGTCGATTATCTCCATTTCTAGGAACGATCAATACCCATGTATGGTAGATCACATCGCCTATTCGACAATTGTTCCAGTCAGACATTAACGAAAACAGCAGTTTGATATTAACATTCAAAGCAGGTCTTGACAAAGGGAATCCAAGGATTTCCCACCAACATCTCGAAAACAAACAAACAAGTTAGTATTTATCAATCCTTTTTGAGCGAGGCCACACTCACTTTTTCAATTTTCACGAAAGCATCAATAACTGGTTGATTTTAAACAAAGTCTTAAGAGCACATATTACACCACAATGTGAACTAGTTTAGATGTCCACCAACAACTGCCTTTCCACGCCGAAGAAATCATCATTCCCCTCAGTCAAGACACACAAAGCACAATCATGATTGCATAATAAAAACTAATAGAAAACTGGAAGCGGGCACAATTTAGACAGGAGAAGTTTTCCTTCGAGCTTTAGACAATGCACTAACTCCTGTATGACAGTTGACACGTCAGAGAAACAGGCATTTTACAGTGGAACCCCCCCTAAGCGGACACCTCTCCACTAAGGACACACTCTCTTTGAAGACACAGCATTTGGTCCCAATTTCCATTGAGATTGAGATTGAAATCCAGACCTAAGAATTACCAAACCAATTATTTCTAACTTAGAACTTTGGAGTAATTGGTTTTGGGATCTCACACCTGCCTGTTTCTTCGATGTGCCAACTTCACAAACAAATGAACAATGATACAAAATGGCCTCAATAAAGGAAAAATAATTTGCAATTTGCTAGAAAATGGACTCTTGTTCCTCCAGCCCAACTCATGGGCGCATACCAATCACATGGTTGGGTCCTACTCGCGAAAAAAAAACAACCCTTAAATTCCTCACATCTATAACTAACTATATGACTGGATTCTTCCAGCTTTTACTCATCTAACACACATGCACAGACATTAATGTACAAATATATAACATATCCAATTCAGAGCCGTTGGACAAAAACAAAAATACCATATTCAGTTCAAGTTACACTCAGGGTGTATGAATTAGGGAGTAGCCAGTTAGGGACAAAAAACATCTAAAATCTCAATTTTTTTTCTCAACACAGTCCACTTAAATTCCAAGACGGTTTTGAACAGGAGTTACGAAATGTTTTAGAATTCAGGCCAGAGTAGAAACACTATTTCGAAATAACTTTCTTAACATATGAATATATCCCCTCAAAATGAATAAGTTGCACAAATCTAATCAGAGCACAAGCCAAGGCCATGGTTATAAACAGTCATTTGGTGTAAAAGCATAGCGTGGTAGTAGTGCTGTCAAAATGTTCCGAAATATAGTCCAGTCAAATTGGGACAAACCCTAAAATGACTGGACTAAAAACTTACAAGCAGGAGGAGAAGCTGTCTATAGCGATACATTTATGATAATTTCAATCTGCTCATTCTGGACCATTTGACCCTTTGGTCCCGTCCATGTCGCTTGCACAACGCTATCAACTGTTGCACTACATCAAGCAAATACACCCGAAAGCCATATTGAAATTCCAGCTGGTTTTGATGCCAGATATATGGAACACAATCATACATGCACATATGTTAAGTCTACAGGTGAAATCAACACTGTACTTGGGAACACAAAAGGTATGATCTTTTAACTTGTACATTTCTTATATCACTGCAAACGGTATATCGTTTTCTGACCTTGTTCATCTTTCATACACTATTTTCACACAGGATTTTTTTTAATTCATTTTCATGTGCAACTCAATTTGGATATCATTTCAATGTCTCAATACTAAGCTCAACTGCTCCTGCGCATAAATGTCTCAATCTAATGGCATTGAAATGTTCTTGTTAAGCTATAAGTTTCTGAAATAACTTACAATACAGTATTACATGGCATGCAAGTCTAGTATAATGTTTAAGCATGTATAAATGTCACATGCAGTTTCTGTACAGATATCTTATCAGCAAACAATATATAATACATTTGGCAGATCATGAAATCAAAATAATTCAGAGCATGGAGAGCTAAAATGTAAAGATCATTTTCCCATATTTAAATTTTTGTGGAAATTTTCTCAAGACATAATACTAATTTAGCTTAATTCTTCCTATGATGGGGCTACGAATCACTAGGGTACTCGTTTGAGAGAGCTTCTTTTTGACCCTGTAACAAAAAATAAATAAACAAACAGGCAACTTTGCTCTCAGCATGTAGCAGCTGATTTACCTTGATCTGGAAATAGCAACAGGCCTTTACAAAAATACAAATGTAGAAACAAAAAAACTAAAAAAGACCCCGCTTCTTATATTTAGGGAATCCAATCAAACTAAATTTACCAGTGGAAAGGGCATGTGGAGTTTAAAGACCCAAAATATGTGATGGGGAAATCAGCTGTTAAAGATGATGACGTCTATGAAGGCATTTCAACTTCCAACTTGCAAATATTTCACAATCAGATGAAAGGTTCAAGGACAAGATGAGGGTACCAGTATTTACAATACAGAGCAATCATCTATTCCGGCATAAGTGCGACTTGGCTCACATGCCAACATCTGAATAAACTTGTGCACATCTACAGGTTTCCTGGCTACTCATATACACTGTAAATTAAGGTCTACACAAAAGCATTAACGACAACTGTGAGTCTGTTCAGTAAGCAAGTTAGGCTACTTAGTCAAATTTCAAGTTACATATAAATCGCCTTTGATTGCAAAGTTACATATCAATAACCTTTAACATTGTTTAATGGCTTAGATCTCCACTGCACATCTGTTATAATTCCCAACCCCGAATAAATAATGTGCTAACACTTGCATCTCACCTGTAGAACATACTTTCAAAGGTACCTCAGTATTTAGGAAATTCACTTCCTCTGTCAGGATATTTTTTCACTGTGATCTGTTATTTATGTTTTTCCTGTTAATTTATCAGACATTAACAAGTTTCCAATGATGAGATGAGTAAACACATTGTATTTATGTGACCAGTCCAGACACTAAGAGTGTAAACAAGTCCCGTCACAGCCTCACCGATTTCATCATAACAGATTTATGCTGTTGGACCTCCACTATGGTTTTAACAATAATCCCCAAAATACTCAATCAAACATCTTGAACAGATGAAGTCAACATGTAAACCAGAACAAGGAAAAATTGTAAGCGTTGCCCACTCTCATTCCAAAACAATTATCTGTTATTGGCACTAACATAATGAACCTCTGGCCGTTGCCGGGCATTGGCATTGCAATTCAATTTCACATTAATAAGAGGCTCCTCAGTACGTTCTCAAACACATTTCGCATCTGTAGATATGTTATGCAAAAATACCCAGGCTTACAATAGACACCAGTGCACAGTCAACAAAAAGCAGCAAAATCGATAAGAATCTGGCGAACCTATTTATATATACGCAGCTTCTCTCTCACTGTGATCACTATGAAGCATGATCATTCCATCTCGAGAACATTTGTATAAATTAATCTAACTACAAGTCGAATACGATATAGAAGGATATTCGCGGCATACCTAGGTCTTCTCGACCCTATGGTTCATACACCCCAACATCACGAAGGACACTCCAGGTCAATTATCACAGGCCAAGTAACTTGGTGGCACCATGGCCTTTCTCATGACGTTATCCCAGATAAGGAGATTTGTATTGGGACAACTAACGCAACATGACCAAGTCACCGACTGTTAAGTCTACTTGCAGCCCTTAGAATGACCAAGTCTTTGGCCCAACTGTTTGCCAGCTCAAGGTTAACCCAGTCGTACCAGTCTGTAGCACAAGGTCCGTCACTCTGAGTCATGATCACTCATACTCTGCATTACTGACCTGGACACCTTAGGGGCATTCTTTTGCATTCTTGAACATGTTGAACTCCATATGTAGTGACAATCTGCCATGGTCTGACAGCAAGTGTCATTTGAACTTTTATCATGATCACAGGCAGAGGCCTACACTGCACTATTTTCACCAGTCGACACTGCCAATGTCTAACTAAGTCCCTTGTCCGACATGGTGCTTCCGAGCAGTATCTACCAAATCTCGATCTCGTGCTTCTGCCTTTTAGGTTCCAGAACCATTCTTCAAATCAAATACGCAAGACGAGCAAAAGAGCAAACTGGCCTCACCAGAGTTAGCAAGCCAGTGCCCGCAAATATGGAGTAAATACCATAAAATTCCAACTATTTTACATAAATTTTTCTGACAATAAATCGTAAGCAGTCCGTAAAGACATAATTATCACTTAGTAAGTTCATAGCAGACCATGCCACAAATTAATAATCTAGTTTACACATGGAATTCAAAATTCTAGCCTATATGCAGCGCAGCTCGTCTCATGATCCTGTAGTTGTATTGTACACCTGCTGGCAGATGGCGCTACGTCTATTTTCAAATCCATAAGCTGATCTCGGTGAAGTCCCATCCAATGACGCAACGTGTCATTGTCGTATGTTGGTATGATTGTGACTTCTAGACTGCCGTCTTCCCACGTCTGTTTGGCATCTAGCAAAGCCGTGAAAACGCTCGCTGGGGGATTTATACTACTGATTACATAATACCTTGCGCGCACACGTCGGAAGAAATCCATGTCGCAGTAGGCACCATTTCCATGATGTGGAACATAGGTCAAGTCAACATAGACCGGCACTACTGGTGTCAGCGGCTTAGCTTTGGCCGCAGGGGCAGAGGCCGAGGATGCACGCGACTTTGCAGATGCTGGTTTACTAGCAGGAGCCTTCTTGGCTGGGGCCTCAGCCTTGGGTGCTGGGGCGGAGACTGGGCGAGTCTTCTTTGTGGCAGTCGCGCTTGCACTGGCTGGTCTCTTGGTTACTTCCTTTGTTTCCTTAGCATCACGCGTTGCTTTGCCGTTAGCCGTAGGTTTGGCAGCTGCTGGAGCAGGGGATCCTCTCTTCAAAGGCTTAGTTGGTGAGACTGGACTCTTCTTATCGCCAGTTTTCTTTGCATCAGCTGCTCGACTCTTGGCGGCATCCGGCTTCTTCGCCGCCGGTTTCTTGGTTGCAGTTTTAGGGTCAGCAGCCTTATCATTGGGCACACTGTTCACTGCGTTAGTTGCACCTCCTTCCTCTGGAGGTGGAGGTGAAGGTAGACCCATAGGTTCTCCCCATCCTTGGAGAGGGTCAAAGGGGGCCATGCCTTGCTGACCATCGGCTGTTCCGTCAGCTGGTGCCTCTGGCATTCCTTCAAATGGATTGCATGGCAGTGGCTCCACTGGATGTTGGAATGGTTCACTTGATTCAATACCAAAGAATGGATTCGATGCATCGGGTGATGTGGAATCACTTTGTGCATTATCATTGAAAGGATTAGAACTAGGGGAAGGTACGTCGCTGTGTGGCGTCATCAAATCACTTTCTGGAGTATGCTGGTCATTTTCTGGAGAATTATCTGTGAAAGGGTCGGAGGGAGCACCGTAATTGTCGTATAATGGCTGACTAGATGGTTGAGTAGTATTACAGGTTGGATCACTATCTATGGCAGGTTGTTCCATTAGGTTTTCCTGTGGGTCATCTAGAAGATTTGGTTGTTGGGGAGTAGCGCTGACATCGCCAAGAAGATCATCTTCACCCTCAAATGCAGCATTGCCAGATTCGCCTTGGATCAGGTCTGGAGCAGACGCGGCCTCTGGTTCTGTTGGTGTTGGTCCAACAACAGTTGGCTCATCCTCCACAAAAGGTTCCCTTCTCTCAGGACTTCCTTCTCTCTCTTCGCTCTCGCCTGTCATTTCGATCTCTGTGTCTGGCGTTTCACGTGACAGAGAATCTGACGGCACTGAGGAGGGGACACTGGACTCTCTGCTTCGTGCTCCTTCATCTTCCTCACCTTCAGCAGCTTGCAGAAGGTCTGGTTTCGCATCCACCTGATCGGTATTGCCATTTGCTTCGTCATCATCATCATAGATACCCATCTCCTCCATAGCATTTTTATCAGCTGCAACCAGCTCCTCTGGTGAGAAATTGGCATTCTGAACATCTTGGTGCTGCTCTGGTGACAAATCAGCAATGGCATCTGCAGCGGGCATTGACTCTTCCTGTCGCATGGGTAGTTCCTCTGGGCGCTGTGGCTCAACCGGTGCAGATTCGGGTACCTCTGTAAGATGTTCATGACTTGGCATAGGCTCTGGAACATCAAAGCTATCCTTAGCGACCGACTGTTGAGGAGTCATGAAAGGGTACTCTGGAGATTCAGGTGCGGCCTGATTATCATCGATATCCACATCTTCAATGTTTTCCTGTGGGTCATGTCCATCCATGCCATCATAAATACCCATTTCTTCCAGTGATGCTTTCTCCTTTGTAACTTCACTTGCTTCAAACTCATGTTTCTCCAATTCCTGCTCTTGTTTGGGTGCTCCATGCAATATCTCTACAGGCTCAGGTTCGAAACTGCCAAAATCTATTCTTGCAGGGTCAGGCAATGCCTCCGGAATAACAGGTTCAACTGCTGGCTCAGGAACAGACTCTTTTGCTGGTTCATCTGATACTGCAGGAGCAGATTCATCTGATTGTGCTACCTCAGCTTCGATCAAATCGACAGGCTTAGCTTCTTCAACTGGAGCTGGCTTGGGTGGCTCCTCCCAGGCAGCTTCTGGCTGTGGAACATCTTTTGGAGACTCTGGTGCCGTTTCTGGAACCATTGAAATCAACTCTGGCTCCTGGGCCGGTTCAGGGCTCAGTGGGGCTGCCTCTACCGGTTCTGGGCTCAATGGGGCAGCTTGTACAGGTTCTGGGCTCAATGGAGCAGCTTGTACTGGTTCTGGGCTTAATGGGGCAGCTTGTACTGGTTCGGGGCTCAATGGAGCAGCCTTGACTGGTTCTGGACTAAGTGGAGCTGGCTCCGCCTTCACTGGTTCAGGAGCAACGGGGGCCAAGTCTGGCAGAAGAGGTTGACTCTCTTCCTTTGGAGTGATGGGAGCTGGCTCGCCTTGTGGGGAGATGTCCATAAGGTTTTGTGGTGGCACTATTGGCTCAGCTGGTGGAGCTGGTTCTTCCTTCTTAGGTTCAGCAGCAACTACGTCAGGAATAAGAGGTTCTGGTGCTGGAGGCTCTTTAGCTGGATCTTTGGTCTCGGGTATTGAACTAGCTGGTGTGTCTGAAGGAGTAATGCTGGGAGAACTCTTGGGTTCCGAGGAAGCAGAGGAGATTGAACCCTTCGGCTTCTTCTTCTCCCCGGTCGCAGTACTCTTGGGAGGGGCTGGTTTCTTGGCAGTTTCCTTCACTGGAGTGGCCGCCTTAGGAGGGGATGGAGACTTGCTTGGTGCTTTCTTCTCAGCGGCAGGGGCAGCAGCTGGTTTAACCTTAGCGACTGCAGCCTTGGAGGCCGACTTACTAGCACTGCTCGACTTCCTTACCTTGGCATGCAAATCATTATCACAGCAACTGGGATGCTTCAGAAAGTCCAGCGTTTTTAATCGGTCAAGACCTTCGAATATTTTCTGTTGGGGTGCATTACCAGGGAAGAAGATTCTAGTTATGTTTTCGTCGGCTGCGGCTGGTTTCCAGACCAGCAGTGCGCAGACGGACAGTACCTCTGGTAGAGGAAGCTGTTGAGGCATCTTCACAGTCGAGAAGCTGCGTACATTTTTGCTCCACTGGGTGAGGAAATCCTTCAGCTCTTTGGTATCTTGTACAGGATTCAGAATATACATGTCAAGACTTCCATGGCCAACCTTATGATACAGATTAATAGGCGCGATGGCGGGAGAATTTGTTCTAGTACAGGGGGTAGGAGAGTGACCGATGTTTTTCATGTTATCAACAATCTTGTTAGCTTCATTCAAAACATTGACCAATAAACCTTTATCGTCACCATTTGTTTTGCCATTTTCAACAGCATTATAATACACATATCCCACTTCAGGGTGGACATTTTCAGAGGATTTTCTCTGTAGAACACTGCTGATGCCGAAAATATTATCAGAACTCAAATGCGTTAGAAGGACAGCATCAATCCTATCTAAATGTCTAGTAAAATCCCAGAAGCAAGCTTTCCTACTGTAGCCTCCATTAATCAGCAGATTGAAACCGCTGATTCCAAACAAAGATGAATCACCCTCACCACCAGGGAATATGTAGAGGGTAGGTTTGCTGAATCGGATATTCCCGACCACATCGGATGACTGTAGTAAGTCTCCGACATCATGACATTTGATGAAACTTGACAAATAGGCGGTAAACTGGATAACTCCGGCTAGTTCCGGGAGATGATCATCTGGGTTTATTGCGGCCTTGATGTTCTTGCACTCTTTAGTAAGGGCTGTGGTGCTCCAGTCACCCTCGCCAGGGCAATGAATCGACAGGGTGCAATCATTCTGTGTTAGTCCGGGCTCGACGTCTGGTGAGCGACAGGCCTGGACCAGGTTGCTGAAGTTGAAGATGTCATCTTGCAGTATCCATGCTCCGGTGCCGTGAATGGCATGGCCGGCGTAGATGATGTGCTTGTGTCTCAGTGACGCCGAGAGCAGGGACCGGATACGGCCTGTCAGCGTCTGGGCAGTGGGATAGATCAGGACCTCAGTCTGTAGGTTGTCGGCAGAGTGGGTGATGATACGCTCCCCTGAAAAGATGAGGAAAGAAATTAGCTACAAAAGGTATAACAGATACAGAACAAAACCAAGTCTGAAATAGCTATTCAAACAGTAGTTATTTCATGCTCCAAGTTTTGAATTCATACTAGGGTTACGAATCTGTCAAACTTTGATGCAACAATTCAACACATATTTACTAGTCCATTATAAACATGGTGTGACTGCACGTACATCAACATCATAATGTCCCAGTCTTAGTTTTTCTGATATAGTATAAATCGCAACATCACTTCCCCATCAATGATAGAACAACATTGGCCAAAGGTAATAAATTATGTGTATAAATATGACAGTCAGTTGTGCATAATAGAAAGCAATTTATACACACTGCAATATGAAAAGTTGCAGACTAATGAAATATACAATATAGCCAGTCTAGACTGCTATGCTTTGAACCAAGTTATAAATCACATATGCAAGTGTGTTATGCATTCAGGAATGTTAATGAGGAACACACAATGATTTTCACCTGCGCCTTCCAAGTACTCAAATTTAACTCATCTCGATGTGTGAAAGATTGTCTTTAAAGGCCCATGTTGTCATTTTGAAATTTGTAATTGAATTTGAAAATCTCCAATGCGTACCTACGTACTGTATATAAATTTCAACACTGCCGTAGTGTAGACAGATATACATATACTACAGACATCTGTAGTCAATGGGCGATATGAATAAAGACTATTAAATGCTTTTACTTAAGTTTTGTACAGGAACACCTGGTGTAAATGTACATGATGTTTTAAGTAAAAGCATTTGCTAGCCTTTATTCATATCACCCAATATTAAGCTTTACCATGTTCACCAGAGGAAACTAGATGCAGGATACTTCAACACTCACATTACATGTATTTCAAATGTCAGTAACGGAACTTCAACCTCACCAACTACACGTACCAATACACACACCACTACATACATGTATGTGGGTGGCGCTTATCGACATGCACTAAAAGGTAATCCCACACTCCCCAGATATTGAAAAATCTTCAAGTTGTCATCAGCCGTGACATTTCAAAATGTGGGCTCCGCGCAATCATCTTCCTAGCTTGATCATCAAGAAAACCGAGCTGATTTTTTCTCAAAGCAATGCGTTCAATAGCGACTCGGATACAAATCAATGCATACTCTTCACATCATAATAGCTTTGACGAGTTTCAACGAGATTACCAGCCACACAGGCTGAGCTCTGATTATTTATAGCCTTCATTTCAGGATTATGGAAGTCACAATATATTGAACGGAGGGGTTTCTTGAGTGCATTTTATACTCATATGGTCATCGTTAGTAGAAATGAATGAGTGAGCCCCCTCAATCTGTTTTTGATATCTGGCATGATTTGAATGGATTACCGTTTAACTTCTCACTTGTCACAAGCATGGCATTAACCGAATTTGGCTCAAAAATATGACACGACACAACATGATGGTGAAAAGTGACATTGTGAAACATATGTAGCCCGCTCTTGAAAATTACCATTTGGGCTTTCTTCTCCAGATGCTGCAGCTGCAGCCACAGCAGCAAGCTCCGCGTTGATATCACAGCCATGCGCTGCGTCATCCCATGACTTGAAACCTGCAAAGATAGAGGGGACAGAACATGAGAAGCAGTGCAATAACAAGACAAACTCTTCATCATATTCGTTTGCTGCAAAATATTAACTTCCAGACAAATTTTGTGGTAACAAGCATTTCTTGTGACTGCAACCTGCCACCTTCCACACACCAAGACTCTCCTAAAATGGAAGTGTTGTACAACAGCTCAGGTACCTTGTTCTCGACCATTCAACTAATCTGTGAAAGAATGGAAATGACAGAAAGCATCCAAACCTCCCTCCTGATGCCAAAAAACTATTCAGCCTATGAATTTTTAATGCCAGACATGTTTCTCTTGCCTGAAACAGCAGAGTCGGGACAAGCTACATGTATAACCAATCAATAACTCGCTCACACCAACTCTACTATGATACGCGGCAGCGAAGCATGTGATCAGATTTGCCCCTGCTGTGCATGGGCTGGAATGTACCATTACAACCACTAATCAAGTTCATCTGGGTTTGGCAACACTTTTTAACAGAATATTTGGCTTCTGTTCAAATTCCTGCAAATACATTTCCCCAGCGCTATATGACCATAACACATCCTAACCTTCACCATGGCACTATCATCTAATCATGAGGCATATCAACTTATGTGTGGAAAATTATATTATGTTTGCAATGTTTAAATAACACTTCAGAGTCGCCATCAGACAAAGACTTCAAGAATGGAAGCAGCAATGTTGAGATGGGTGATGTACAATACTCTCAAGCCAAGACATTTTAAATACAGACAGTAGAGGCATACCCTGAGCTGAGGTTCCCTATCATGCGCAGGGTTTGGGATCCACCCTTAGAACTGGACTGTCAACTTTTCAAAGAAAATCAAACCCGAAAACGCTAAGTGATCCGAGATTTTTGCCCTACTCCGCAAGGTCAGTTGGCCGCATTCTGGCTTCGAAGAAGAGAAAACTGGCAAACATTTTCTGGATCTCCTGCAAACACAGATATCATACCAAGTGCAAGACATGATGTACAACTACAATTTCCAGTCTGATTACATGTATTCACTCCATTCGCCCACATTTATGACCACGTATTTGCCCAATAGAACCGGAGACAACACCAATAGACTGGGGAACCACCGAGTATTGATTATGGGCTCGACACTGGTGGTTTGAAGAATGTTGGCAGAGATGACTCATGCTGTAACTGACCTCAGCCATCTGTTAGTGGCCATGACAATAATCTGGCGAATTGTGCTTTCAGAGTAGAATTAGCCGCAACCTAAAAATAAAGCACACTCATCATTGGTTGAGTGAGCCGGTTTTCTAACATAGACTTTTTTCAGTTGGTTCCCGATTGTCTCACCAGGATAGAAGAAGATGAGATTTTCTGCAGTTGCTGCTTTGAAGGCGGACACTCCTTGTACTGAACACCTCTGATGTTGCACGGATACAGTGGAACCTCCCCACAGTGGACACCTCTCAAATAAGGACTGCCTCTCCATTTTAACGGAACTGGTTGGTCCAAAGTTGGTGGTATCCATTGTATTTGACCTCTCTATTAAGGACTGTACCTGTCAGTCCCGAAGGCAAAGGTGTCCTCAATAGAGAGGTCATACCGCTGGTGGACATGCGCTTTGTGGTTCAGAGCATCCTTGATGCCATGCAGTGCTGGCACTAGATGAAACGTCAAAGCCCCAAGCAGTTTCATTCATAAACAGCTACACCAGAGCTATAATTACCAGTTGAAGCTGATCATGACAGCACTGTTCAAGCGATTTCGAGAATCGAGCTTCGCAACGAAAGCGTTACCCAGCCTATACCCAATCAACCACAATACATTTCACACTGTATCAGCGCCGCTATTCCAAGTCTAGGCAACGGAGCTAGCATCTCGAGAAAAATCCATTTTCCATGGCAACCAGACAGGTGGTTATAGTGGCTGTCTACATCATAATTTTATCAGCTGAGGAGAGAGAACATGACCAGTATAGGCAATAAAGTAAACAACTTTTGGAATGAGATGGCAATTTCAACAACATATATTCATCCGGCAATCAAATGAACTATTTAGAATCAACTTTTGGTGGTAACATCACAGAGTACTCGAAAGGAGGATAAACAATTTAGTGGTTTTCTGACTGGTAGACCCTGTACAACCTCAGACTCCTGAACTGACTGCATTGACCTGGAGTGGAACATCCAACCCTTCAGGGTATAACTGTCATGAATGACAGCCCACATCACAGAAAGTTTGAAATTTATGAAAATAACAAGACAGTGCCATATTGCGAGGCGCTGTTAAACAAGTTAAATGGTTCCCACCAAAATACATTATTCATCATAATGACATAATCCCCCTGCTCAATCAATAATGCAAATGGTACACTTTGATTCATCAAGATGAGCAATTGATGCGGAAGCAGACGTAACATTGTTGATCAACGCCTCAGATTCATCCATCATTCATGCTGAGTCAGCAGTTTTGAGCAGATGTTCGGGGACCGGGCTCCAGGAATGAAATCTGCTCCGATCGGATTGGAGGCTCCTTTTTTCGGTACATCAAGCCCACAATTGAGTCACCTGTGGGATCGATTCGTAGATGGTAATAGTCTGTAAGATAGTATCTTCTTCTACCAAGGTTTTGACAAGCTGTGTCCGGTCTTTGCCGTTCACAGGAGATTTCGAAACGAACAGGAGGTGGAAAGTAATTTTGCCCATGGTATCAATTTGAATGTGCGATACCAGATCACAAAAGTATCTGTAGCTGATGATGACAATCAGTCATCCCTAAAGCTAGCTAGGAGAATGAAGAGAAAGTAATGCAATGAAAGTCATGTGAGGCATTGTCAACCAGATTAACAATAGTCACCTCCGTATTTAGACAGATCTATACTGTTACATCTCTCATGACAGTTACTGACGAGGAAGGAAAGATGGAAAGAAACCAAGCAAATGTCCATTTATTCACAGAAAAAAGGGCTATACCTTCGTGAAACATCAACCTTTCAAATCCAGTGAAACTTCCAATGGGACACTATGTACTCAGCCGAGCAAATAACAAGATAAAAGAGTGGTGATGGACTGTATTTTCCGAGCCAAAAGCTCATTTTTTATCATGCGTCTAGACATAATTTTGTGTTTCCTCCCAAATTCAATGGTTGATGCATTACAGTTGAAATTTCAACAAGTTTAATATTCGTGTTCACCTTCCAAAATCACGAATAATCAAACGGTAGTGAACATTTACCGATTTACCCCATCTGGCAGCGACATTCACAACATAGGTCATGGCAAAACTAATCCAAGGTTATCTGCCAACATGGTGTCTGAAATAATCACCCTCCGAGGACGCCCGTATTGTCTTTCTGGGATCAGATAATTGGATTGTCTTGTCGAAGAGAGCGATCCATCATTCATACAATCACTTTATAACACGCAGAATACACCCACTTGGCCAACATCAGATGGTACACTATCGATTTCATTAAAAACTTCCATTATTCTCTGCTAAGAACAATAAGTGGCACTTGTGGCAGAGATATTAATAAAACAACATTCGGTGCATCAGTTGAGATTCTGCTTCAAGGATTCCCATTAAAGGGGCACCTTGGGGATGATATATCTTGGCTTTTCATATACACATTGCTTCAACTCAAGCAATTCGCAGTTGCAGTAAAGGTAACGCCATTTCCCATGCAGTCCGTACACAAGTTCAAATGAAACACTGGATTCAAAGCTGATGACCACGATCCGTCTGTTAGCACCAAGGGGGTTAGGCCAAAATGATGCACCTTAAGGGCACTCCAAACTGCACAACAGCAACACTTCATCCCATGCCAGTTTTGCCACTCGAAGACAAATTAAAAGTTTTCTCTTTTTTTCTCTCTTTTATTAGACCAAACACTAGGTTAGAGGATTTGCTATGACATATGACGAAAACTGTAATTATTTCTCAAGAGGATTGCAGGGATGGTGTGGAACTGACAATTACTAATCACTAATCACATAAGACGCACCAAGTGTAGCTGGCAGCTCAATCCGTCTAGACTGGACATTTCCTGAGTCAGCGCTCCCAGATAACACATCCCTTAATTTAAATTTGAATATCCGTATTGACAAAACCTTGTAAAAGTACACATGCAGCGGATGTTTAAACTTTGTCAAAGGAAGTCTTCAGTGTTTAGACAAAAATAGAACTTGATCACATGATTTATTATCAAACGATAATACTAATATCTTTGACAAAGGCAGAACTGCAGGGTTCCTGGAAGACAAGCTGTGGTGGTGGTATTGTAAGCTGTCAGGATGTGATGTTCTAAAGCATACAAAATATCGTGACAAGATTCAGGATATTCATTCATGGTACTCAATGTCAGAAGCGTCAACAATATCATAGACAATGTAGGATTTACAACACTGTACTGCATGAATTATCTTCAGAGTTGGGCGAAGTGCATGGAAATTGCGTAAGGCTGTAAACACAGACCTCTCAGATGAACTTGTTTGGCTGAGAAGCTAAACCGGAAGATAACAGAATTCCACAAAACAGTCGAGCTGTCCCGATCCCGAGAGCGAACAGCAAACAAAGTAATCGTGCACCCTTTAAAAATATTTTCCAAAGATCATAATGTTTACCTTAAACCTGGTCAGCTATGAATCCAGACTATACATTGACAAGGCCAAAAGACTACATTGACAAGGCCTAAAGAGCCATGATAGGCTTTTAAATCTTGCACTGTTACGTTTTATTTTCACACGCAGAATGGTCTGACCCCGAGCTAACCTCAAACTACACCATTAGTTCCAGTGCAAAGATCAATCTTGAAAGAAACCCAGACCTTGATTAGAGAAAAAGTTTCGATCGCCTGAATTAACTTAACCATTTAAACCATGATGGACCAATATTTCTGCCCAATGCGTCATTTTTACGCTACAAGAGCATGAAACGACGCAATAGCCAATGCATGGTCATTGCACTAAGACATCGCAGAAAGCCCTTGGGAACGTCACATAAAGTTGTAAAGTGTCCCCAAGCAAACTGGTCGATATTATAAAATTCACATATATTTTTAATTTTCAAATGCAATCTGGAAGACTTTGACAGAAAGAGATTGAACAGCAATGCATTACAAAACGTTATACATAAGTACAAGCACAGTATGCTTGACCCCAGACCAACAGCAATATGAATTTTTGATATACACTATTTATACTCTGGAATCCAGTAACAACTGCTCTGGCCTGATTGAACAGGTGTTTAGTTTAAGTATCGACTCCATGATATTTCAGGCCAATATATGTACATGTTGTTGTTTCAATAAAGAATGGTCTATAAATGTGGAATGGGCAGATCAATACAGTGACAACCTTGGGCTCATTGTTTTTGCATCATTGCCAATTGCTATTCAGCATGGACCATTGCAATCGCGAGATGTTTTTGCACGTGATCATGAACTCAGGTACTAATTGTGGGGCACTAAACTCCAAAGGTTGCTGTTGTAACATTAGTTGCGGTTCCACTACAGGAAAGTGCGGACTACATCCGAATTAGTTGTGATTCCATTACAGCTAGTCCGGATTAAACAAGTCCGGCTCTCACTAAGAGCGGTCTTATTAAGTGCGGATAGGGCAAGCGGATTTAAGCCGAACTTAGAATAGACCCGGATCTAAAGCAGAAATTACCTGTAATGGAACCGCATTAGTCCGGATTAAGATCAAGTTACTAAGTACGGCTACAGGTGGCGTGTCAATGTGAACATATTGCGCATAAGCGGAAGTGTTGGTTCTGTCAAAACAACACCTAACGCGCATAGAGTGGCGCCGCCTGTAGCCGTACCTGTTAACTTACCAATCCTGTAGTCGAACTGCACCACATTCGTTAGTCCGGACTAAGCTAAGTTCGGACCTGATGCGGATGCGATAGAAACGGATCTAAACCCTGTAGTGGAACCAAGACTATTGATTTTGAGATTAAGATCAGATTGGACATTTCCGTTTATAACTGTATCGAGTAGGGCAATGCCTGTTCACCTTACAAGCCAGATGTGATGTCTTGCTGCAACTGCTCGAACAGCACTTCTGAAGAGACCTCTAAATGGGCACCTTTTTCAACGTTCATGACTGCATGCAACAGGCAAAGGAAAAAACCTGCAAGCCAAATGTTTTCCCGGACACCCACAGATAGATTCGATCTGTGCTGGCACTTTTATTAGTTTTAAAGCAGCATAAGGAACAAATCGCTCCTCAGAGAACAAAAACACCAATGTATCGCTTTTTATCATGAAATTTCTTGGATAACTTTACATTACATTTAGGAAGAACGGTATAATAATAGACAGTGACTAATAAGAATAACTACACAGGTTTCGCTAAAGAAACATACAGCTAATGCGCCACATCAATGGATTACTGCCAAGATATGCAGAGAATTCCACTAAGTCGAACTATCTCTACCGCGCTCTACCTAGTGCACCGATGTAGCTTTCTCTCCATCTTGGCAATCAAAAGACATCCTTCTCACAATACTACATGCATTCCACCCAGCAGAGTCAGTAACTGTACCAGAGCTACATCCAATCCCACTAACACTACCAGAGTCAAATTGCCATCCAGTAGAGTCACATTACACTAGCCAGATGAAGACCACAATGATCGAAATTATTTTGCCATACGATCACAACAAGTATTAAGTCAGGTGTCTGCAGAATTGTGGCATCACAAGAACCTTATCAATAGTGGATACATTCCAGGCAGACCCATGCCGACAAAAACATCTCCTTGTGATTCCGCGTGCTTCATATGATGCCACATCTATGTATTGTAAACCCCACACTTTGACGTCTTGTGATCTGATCACCACATAGCTCCCTTTACGAGTTAATTCTTGGACCGAGTACCAGCTTCCAAGCTTCGAGTGAAACCGTCAATCATCACCCAACAGTGACATACCTAAGTTTCTCATTACAAAAAAATTGACCTTACAATTGATATTACTTCGATATAGTTGGAGAGAAATTAATTTCCAGGATAATGTAGGCCTATGACCTACACGTAGGATTACTGCGCACTTAGAATAATACATCATGTATTGACATTCATGAGAGAAAACAGAAACAGCCTCAGGACTTATTGGAAGATTGCGCTGCCCATCAGCAATGTTCATTCCAGCATTTCATGAATGATATAAGCTTGAAGTAGAGTTGGCAAGCTTCTATTCTAGTGTCTTACAGATCAATAATTGCAATGTAGAACAGCAATACCAATACATTTGCAAGATTTGCAAAAGGCAGTAAGTGCATGTCGACTCCTTGTTGAACGCCACAGCTCAAGCACTACCCATTCTTGACCACCAAGGTTTTGGCTTCTTATCAAGATCGGCACCGGCTACATTTGAAAGAAGTATAAGACCACGAGATTCAGGATGGCACTTTTTCCCAAACCATGGTGACATTTTAGGTCCTTAAAAGATTTACTGCTGGGACTTTTAACAAGTCTAACACAGTTGGCGTGATACAATTTTTGGGGACTGATGCTGCGAGCATCCCAAACGGAAGCATGTCCACGACATAATGGGTGTATGTGAAAAACATAATAATCAAACACACATTTCCTCAGATGTCCATGCAACAAATGTGCAAAAATAGCTTCGCGACAAAATGCCACGCAATAAGATTGAGAAGGTGAAACCTTTTTCATGATCAATTCCTGATGACCGCACAGTTCGTGTTGAGAGTTTGTATCAGGTCCTCAGACCAGCCAACAGTCGATTATGAAAAAAGTGTCATCTTCTGAGAAGACTTCTCTATTTTACTGTCTCAAATTGATCAGCACGGCATCCATTTAGATCATGAAATGCCAAAGCTGCACTCCTGCGCCGTGCAGATATGATTTTCATAAAGAAAATGACAGAGGAGGCATTAGGAAGAAACCTTCTGAAAGATGAACAAGAAGATTACGCATGATGTCCTCAGCGGTGACGACGCCCACAGCAAAGGTACTATAAGACTGTTGACGTCGAGAAGATGTTTCCAATGGAGCAATTACAAAAGAAGTAATGTCTTGGATAACAGAAATTGAGAAATTTTGTTTTGCTCTTCTCAACTATGAACTTTGCCGATACAGTTACATGTATACCAAGCCAGATTGTTAAAATAATGGATTGAGATATCTGATTAAATGCGTAGGCAATTCAAATACCATTTTCAGCAATAATCAGATCAGAACCATTGTCACATGTAGACAGTGCTATTCATCAAATTATCCTACATACAAATCTCTCATTCATATTTTAGATCATATATTATCAGCAGCTGTTGATGAAAGAGATACTCTAGTTTCATCCATATAAGACCACACCATGAAATCGACACAACAGCCAAGCCCTGAACATCATGTCATGACCATTGGGCAAATTGGTGTAGCCAACCCATTGTCTTTTTAAATTGAACATTTTGATTGGCTTCGAAAGACCATCTGCATGATATTCCACGTTTCTTGGATATTAGAGAATGTCTTAGATCAGTGAAACTAGAGCATATCTGACCACACAGTCAATGCATTGTCAACAGGGTCACGGCACAGATGGTGCAGTCATTCATTCAATAATCAACAATATCCCAACAATATTGATTTGAGAGGCCCATAATGGAAAAGTTATGGATTTTCAATCATGTAGATCCAACATAGCCTGAATCAAGAAAGGCCAATGATGATAATGACAAGCATAAGGACGAATTTATGAACAGTCAATCAAGCAGAATGGAACTTTACGAGATTTTTAAAATAATGTGAGAATTTTATCTTTTCAAACAACACATGATAAAGGTCAGCAGAGAGAAGCTAATTTATTTGCCAGCAAAACAAATCAGACAAAACTGTCCGATCTGCCACAAATTTCATAATTATAGCATTTATTCAAGTATTCAAATACATTTGATACCAAATACATTTGATAAAATCTTTTGTCTGCATTATGCATCACGACTACGGGGATTATTCATTCACAAGGCATGCTCTCTCTTTTCCCTTGGTGGCTCTGTTGGCTGACTAATACTTGCAAGGGAAGCAGCGCATGTTATGGATGGGTATGCACTCGATGTACAGTCATCAACAGCCAGCAAGTGGAAACTGTTTTTCACAACCGGTTTGAAAAACAACCACGATATCGAGTAGTCTAGAGTGTGTTTCAACAGCCGTTCACACTTCACCCAGTGAAGCTTTTCACACTCCACTCTTTCTGTTGTGAGAGAAATCTGGCGTGCCTATCACAGTATCAGGTTCAATGGCACTAACAGAATATCAACTTTTATACATGAACCGCCCTGAAATTGATCGTAAGTATACGCTGTGAAATCATATCAATGAAAATCAGGAAACAACTGTACTACTGTTGGGCTGTCCAGTACAAAACCTACAACACGCATGATAATGTACCCGTAGAACTTCCCTCAGCAGAGGCCTTTGTAAGCAGGGCACTTATTTTGGTCCAAAATTAGTCAGGAGCATTCAATTTGACCTCTATAATCAGGACACCTCTACATCAAGGACAGCATCTGCCAGTCCAAAGGGTGACCTTCACATAGATCATGTGACAAAAGCCAATTTTGTTCTTGCCAACTTATCACCTAAGCAGGAAAAGACTTAAACTACATTGGCCATGATGCCCAACTCTACAAGTAAAACCATTTTCAAGTGACCCCCAGGGCTCAATTATCAAAGGAAGCCAAGCAAAGTCTGGCTGGGCAATTTGATTTAGCAAGAGGCTCAATGCTTTCTTCTCCATGGGCAGAATGAATAGTCGAGAACTGTTCAACAAGAACATTGATTTGACATACATACGAGTCCAAGTATATTGTACATCATGTCTATATGAGAATTGCACCAGAAGTTTTATTGAAATGAACAAGATCTCATACTGATATGATGAGAATTATTGCACACGCAAACAATATACGAAGATGCTTTATCTGGTAAGGAGATGAGACAGAAGACACCTCATAAAGATGAGAAAATGAATCAGGATACAATTTAGATAAGAGGCACAAAGGTTTTGGAATATTCTCATTCTATCATCACAATTTGCGATAGCCAGCAGAGTTTCTGATAAAACAAGTAATGGTGCACTACACTGTCTCATACTGTCACTGTAATTTTTAAATCATTTTGAAAGAACCAAAATTGATCACAATGCAAAGTCAATTCCAGACAAAGTTTACCAGAAAATTTTAGGAGCAGTCTACCCGTCACTGCCTGGGCAAAAACGAATGCCTTCAATTAAAAACTTTCACTTAACATCCGCAACACATTTCCCACCAAGAACACAACTCATCTAAGCAGAATGAAGAGAAAGCACCAATTAGATTACTAACTCAATCAGTCTAGCAGCTTCAGACTTGTCCCAGTGGACCAGAGAAGAGAATTCTCCATCTCTTGGGACACTGATCAAAGATGCAAAGAGTAATGTGCTATTTTGGAAGGAATCTCACTCAAGTCTAGGTATTGACTATCAGGCGAGGCAAACACAGGTATTGCGGTTTAGGATGAAATGTAAATCTGCTGGCATTCTCAGCTACACATGTAACATGAACAGAGATGAATGGTAAATTGCTAGGGAGCCTCTCAACACACCATGACTGAGTCTTTGATGCGCAGTTTGGAAAGAACTACACAGAGCTCAACCGGGAGAGACCGCAGGGTTATATTTTAACTCTAGCAGAGGGCAGGGCTCTGCCCCCAGACCTCTCTGAAAAGCAAAATTTTCATGCAGATTTTGGACATTTTTGGATGAAAAGCCTCTGCCTCCCTCTTATACGAGTGTACCAGCTGCGAACCAAGAGCTAGGCCTGGCCTGCCTCTGCAGGTATTGAGAACACAGGCTGACAACCAGAGCTGGCCCCGGCCTGCCTCTGCTGGTATTGAGAACACAGGCTGCCAACCAGGGCTGGCCCCGGTCTGCCTTTGCTGGTATTGAGTAGGCTCTAACGGCTGCCGTCCAAACCAAGAGCTGGCCCCTGCCATTTTCCTGTGTTGGTATTGAGTATGAAGGATATTGCCTCTCCAATAGCAGGTAATACAAACTACGGCAGGTGAAGTACATCACCTGAGGCTTGATGACATCTCTTAACTGGAAGGATTTTTTCATTCAAGCTGTAAGAAATTCCATTTCCTCCAGACATACCATGATTCAGACCAGGAGTATGCCAGGCAACACAGAATTAACACTGCTGGTCTACAATGCGTCAGTAGAAGTCTTTCTTGTGGCTCTGTGGCACAATGTTGGAATTGAGGCAACCGTTTTCGGGAAAGGAACAAGCAGTTGTTGACGCAGTTCGGCAAGACTTTGAATCCGATTTGTGGAACATCTACGTAGAGCCGACAGCTTGAATCATGCTGAAAAGGGCCGAGCAACAACTGTTCAGACAAGTAGTATGCCCGATATCCAGCCAACAACCTTCGCCAGACAGTTCAAATCAATGACCGGACTGGGTCTCCCATGGGATGACAATCAATCAAGGCGTTACATTTTGCAAAAGCCTCGTTTCCTATGTCTACAGTGCAGTACCAAGCGACGAAAATTATGTCTTTGCTCACTTTTTTTATTTGGATCCCTCTCAGACAAGTCAGAGGCCTTAATGGCCCCTGACCGACATTTTAAAACCGTCAAAATGGCAAAAGTTCATTTTTATACTGATTTGCACAAACCTGATGAATTTGTGGTACCCTTGAACACAATTTTACCCACAAGTAGACACTTATCCAGCAAGTAGACACTTACTCCTTTTCATATTTGAAATCTTTTTAGGACTGTGGGCCAAAACCCCACTAAAGCCGTTAACGGCAGCACTTCATGAAATGCAAAACGAATATTAGTTTTTTTATGTTTCCGTTTGAGTTTTTGAATGGGGGCGTTCCATGCATGTATACCAATGTGTAACTATGCACTTTCAGTAAAAAACCGAGCACACCCTGTTGTGATTGCGGCTGTTTGCCAGTGAAATTTTGACGAGTAAATTTCAGTCATAGAATGGTTCTTCTTTATAACATATTTATGAAGTTTAAATACCGGTACTTCATCTGCGTGTAGCACGCTGAAATAACTGACACAGAAATCAATTTCAAGAGAGCATACTAGTTCATTCGACTTCCAGTCAATAGTCTTGCCTGAAAGCAACAGACAACTGTATTGATTTCTATCGCCTTCCATTATGTATAGAGTGCATCATGTGGAGGGCAAAACTGCGCTAGATTGCAACGGGATGGCTTGGAATGGGATGGGATTTGCAAGACCGTCAACAAGCTGTATTCATCTGCAGGATGGTCCAATGTTCATTTGTGAATGGAACCGAAGGATGAAATGTCCATTTATAACTGAGACAGTCTCAAACTCGATCAAGGCTTGGTTTCATCTGAAAGGTACAAGGCATAATCAACGTGGTTCAGGTAACATGATGAGGAAAAGTGGATCAAACATAATTGTCTTTACCAAACCAATGGCATTTCGTTTGGACCTCAAATCTAAAAGTAACCGAAACATGTATCACAAGTATCAAACCACTGCATTCTTGTGTGGGGCAAAGTCTTGCCACTAAATTATGTGGCCATGAGATAGGGCACTTCCTGTGTTACATGTACAATAAATGTAGTGTTACTGTAAGGTCACTACAGGATTGGTGACCGGAAGAAAATAATTCCTTTTAATTAGCGATAACTGTGGGTACAAATGAGTGCACTCGATTATGATTCTTCTATTCTGTGCACTCTCAGCATACATGGCATATGGCATTGTGGTCCATACAGTTTATTATGGTTTATTATCATCCTGGACAATCTGCGTCAGAACTTCATGTCATTAGAATTCCTTGTGGCCGCAGACAATAAGTTAGCCTGACATTGCTGGTTCCCATGACTGCATTATGAACATCGATTGACATTCGCGCTATGAACAATATTCATTAAACACAACTTCAGGGTGCAACAGCCAGGCTAGTGGAAGCCGGACAGAGAACGTTAGATTCTATAACATTTGAAAGACTATGCAACCACGGGATTTACTTCATGATTGTATACTATAATTTTCTTATTTGCTGTGACGATAAGGGCGAATAAAAATTGTAGTTGGAGTGCTGGTCATAACAACACTTCACACTTATGCTTATCTTCACAGCAAACATGTACTGAAAACTGGCCATGAAATATGAGAGATAATTCAAAATAATTAGGTTACATTTCTATAGTCACTTCCTGACCAAGTACCCAACATCCATTACGCTGAATTGCACTTCATTTTAAAAATCAACTCACGAGGAAGTTGCCCATGGTAGGAGTAAATAATTCATTAAATAATTTATTATTTCTACAACAGCGCATTTTTGAGGGCTGCTAAAATTTACTAAACTACTTCCTTATAGGCCCGACCACCACTCTTGTGATGGAATAAGACTATTGTTATGAAATCACGTTCATCATCTGTTATAGATCTGATGTAGTCAGTTGCTACATGTACATGTTTGACATCACATGTCTGTTGACACTTGCTGGCTACAGCAATAGCATGCAGTTCCAAAAACAACAGGTGATGAGCACTTTAGATAAAAGGGAACGAATACAGCCACTGGCCACTGGGCACATTCCAATCAATGCAACCCATCCATCGGCACCATTTTCAAATTATCAGAATCAATACTGAACAGAGAAAACAGTTTATTTTCCTGCGGGTTTCGCTGATAGGAGCAATGATGCGTTGGTCCAATGACTCACCTTCCAAGCTGGCAGGCGAATACATCATCAGCTAATTATAGAGCCAGCGTATGCCAGAAACCCTCATTTATCTGCTAAGCAACTCTGGCATGAATTTGCACAAGCTGATGCCGAGATTCAGAGGTATATGTGCAGGTTCTTCAATTCCAACCAAGGCCAACCAGAACAACAGCCTGAGGGCAAAAACTATGGACTCAAAATCAAGCTAATAGATGCTGTGTTGTTTTGGTGACCAATTGACATAGTCAACCATCTCTCACGTGCTCTTTCATTCCAGGACAGGTAGGCCAACTTGCCATGAGCAACTTTTACTGACTGCATATGCAAATCTCAAATCAGTCATGAGCGGACGGGTTGCCTGTCACGTCACTTCTGAGCCTGCACACAGAAGCCGACTACTTCCTGCTTTGCTTCATGACAAGTTTCAGATCCAGGTAGCCTATATCTATTACATTTATCATGGTATCCCATCCATTCCTTGCAAACATGACAAATGCACATCCCAAGGAAACATCTATGAGCCAGTATTGATTATTCAAACAGCTCAAGGTTGTTTCAAGCAGGATCTGCCAGGTCATGACAGCAAAACTACAGAAGCAGCCAACTAGACCCAACATTTTCTGCTGGAGCAATTTTGGTTTAAATCGGAGATGAAAGCTCATGCCGGTCGTTACGAGAAAAGGAAAATGTACTTGAAATGTTTTTTTATGAACTATGGGAACAGTGACAAGCTTCTGACTCAACGAGATAAACCCACTGCATTTCGGTTTCAAAACTAACAACAGGGCACTAAATTTTCTGTTTGATAAAATTACAATGCCTTGAGGTCATCTTCATGCCTAATTTGTCGATTCATTGAGCGAGCCAATTACAGCACTTTAAAATGAAGTTAGCTTCCGCAGCTTGAGGCAAAACTGTCACATTACTTTACAACCTAAAAACGAAGCAGCTAGGATGACAGCGATTGTCAACTGGGGACTACTTTTTTTTATTACCACTGTAAAGTGTAATAATTCAAAGAAGGCATTTCATCTAACTTATTCAAGTCAGTGATCCTGTCCTTAAAACTTTGAGACCAAGGATAAGTACCCGATCTAAAAAATATCAAAATGCATGACTATCAGTAACATTTCCCTGAATTTCCAACCGACCAACTGTTTGAAATTCAAGCGACAAATGATCATTTTTAAGACATTGATATTGACATAGATAATGTCTCAGAAATCTAGGTTAAGTTTCCGGCTTTGCTGAATTGAAATGACTTCAAGTGCCACACAATGTTCCAGACATCGATTCAAACTAAACTGAGAACAACTTCAAAAGGAAAATTTCAACTAAATCAAGGCATACATTTTTTAAATGTCAGCAGTTTCATGCAAAGTATTGAGTACAGCTTTTCAATAAAAACGGCCAAATCAAACATCTGAAAAGAAGATTGGCGGGTGTGGCAGTGCCAGTGGACACATTGTTTGTGTAGCCAATCATAGGCACACATGTACCAGTAGGGATTCAATTTAACCAAGGCCACTGCTGCCATGGAAGTTGGCGCCCCCCCCCCCCCTCCCAAAAAGCAGAATTCGTGCCCTAACTCTTCTTCCTCATTTTCCAACACCCAAGGACAAAATCGCTCTTAAGTGGGTTTGCTATTTAACTTGCTAGTCCTGTAAAAGTGTAAATAACCAGTACATGATTCTTTTCATTCCAAAGCAATGATTGGGCAGCAGCAAGCAGCGCTGGCAATCAGGCCAAAACAGCCTGCCTAAAAAACCCTTAGTCATTAGTGTTCACCTCATCAGGCTGGGCTCTGTTTCGTGTGTTCCAACAAGTCAAGAAATGATGGAAAGGAAAACTTGGCGAGGTGATGGGTTCAAAATCACCCTTTACTACACAAATACTGAAAGATTTCCAGACTCTGTTTACTTGCACCTGACCAGGGCAGGTGAAGTGATCAGGTAAAATACCGGTATTCACTGAGCATAGGAAGGCAAGTCATCAGCCAGAATCCTGGAAACAAGGATGGTCCATACACGAGTTTACAAGTTACATGAATAAATCGTGTTACAACTGAAAAGAAAGGCAAAAAAGAAAACAGGCTTTTGATGGATGTGCTGCTGAGCAATGAATACATATGTGCATGTACAGTGCTGAATGATCAACATTTTAAAACGCATGGCCTCCATTTTTAGGTCAGGGCCAGCCACAGATTGCAACTGGAGTTGACTGTGCATTCTTTTCATCACACTTTTTGTCCCACACCACACATCTGCTACTATTATCCGACAAAAAATAGGTTGAATGCCACTCTTTTTAGCTTTATGGAGACATGAGACAGCTCCTAAGATAAGAACAGCTGAATTTATCAACAGATCGGAGCAGCTGTCCAGCGAATGCAGAGAAGAAGAAAAAGCCCCATTGTATCTGAGACATTGTAGTGTTGGTACATATACTTCAAGTTTTTCATCTTCATTGCACAGACTACAACATGTACCTCAATGTGCATGTTGGCAACAGTGTTGATGTCATAAGAAGAGGAGTGAAGAAAACAATCTGGTTTGATCACTGCTCTGAAGTACATAAGCTTGTATCACTACAGCCTCATTTCAATCACACCTAACGCAGTGAACCATATGAAGACTATTCCAACATTAACTCTGACAGTAACTGTAACCAATATTCTGAAATCTACTAGTGTCTTGCCAGTAGAAATCAAATGACGTGTTGCCATGGTTTCAGCCGTCTATCCATCAACTAGTAGATTTGCCATAGAGACTAAGTAATCTGAATGAGCCACCATTTCTGAGGACGTCATTTGGTGATGCTCACCCTAAAGATAGCAGTGACACTATGTCTGATGGTGGCGAACAACAATTCTCAACACAATAAACTACGAATAAAATTTCCGACATGATCAAATGTTGGTATGGATTGGAAGGTTTTGTGCAGATGACCTTACAGAGTTGTTCAAAATGGACAAAGTAAGTTGACCCTCACAATAAAATTAAAATGCAGCGCCAAGGTACATTGTGCCTAAAAGTAAAATCAAACATTCGTCATTCCTATAAAGTGTACTCTTTAGACAGCAAGGCTATCAAACCATTCTAATGTGAGGGCAATGCAATTCATGCAGTGGACACAGGGTCATTGTGACTTGTCAATCAAAATTACTAGATCATGCACCAGACTAAGCAAGAAGACCTCGTTCAGCCAGATGAATAAGAAACATTATTATGATGGTCACTGTCATGTCACAACAACAAAGGAACAAACACTATTCACACTACCATTACCAGGCATAAGGGCAATGACCCGAGAATATTGTGGTTGCAATGACGATCCATAACCATGATGTACAAGCTATACACCTCAGGTGTATAGCTTGATGTACAAACATTGATACTACAAGCTGTACACCTCAGGAGGAGGGTAAATTGACCACTTTTTTGTTATACAGGGTGTTTCAATACCATCAGACAATTTCTTATCATCTATACACCATCTAAATGTGCACTTGTCTTAACCTAAATAAAGGACATATTTAAACATTGCATGTAGACTGTTCTTCCTGTCGGTATAGCAGGGTACCTGTACATATATGTTTGCATATAATTGCAATGTGCTTGTCCACAGTGATAAAATTGTCATCGGAAGAGCTCTTAATCTTGGCAAACAGCGTAAGGCAAGGCAGATAAGTCCAATCACCGATCTTCTATCACAGATGAGTCTTTCTCATCCGGACATGAAAGTCATCAAACAGTTCATGACCGAATGAACAAAATAGTAATATTACATCACCGCACGCGTGTCCATGGAACAATTATTTTCACAATCAAACAAAATTATTGATATATATCAACTGCAGTTGGTCAGTGACACATGATAATTGTACTACCAGTATGATCAAATCATCCCTAATTCCGCGGACATTGTATTCATTCATTTGATATGATGATAATGATCCCGACCTCATCATCAGTGGGAATGGCAGAACCAAGGATTGGCAAGAGATGCAGGCCGAGTCAAATTATTGAAAAGCATTCATCTGCACTTCATACATTTTTGATACTTTTCATGTAGGTCAACCACATGTCATACTCATGATGTAGTTGTCACATAGATTTCCACCATCAGTACTGTCAGGCTTAAAATACGCTGGGTTAAAGTTTTTTTCCCCAATGAAGTCCATGACAATACCAGACCCAGTCCAATTTCAACAATTTTTGGGGTAGAAAAGTGCAACCTTTTCAAGTTGTGCAGCATCACGTTTGATTGAATAACCATACTGTAACAGAGCTCCACTAATTATAGGGCCTACTGGCACTCAAGAAGGCGCCGATCAAGCCAAGAGACAACAGGCAAATTGCTATATTTCAAGCTGTTGCACTTTCACTTTAACTACTACTAAGGTCATCCTGACGTGGTGACTGATTCAGTGATTGTGACCGACGGCGCCACCCGGACACTATGGATGGTTATGGTAATTGGTATGGCTGATGCTGGATGGTTACAAGATCACCTGCTTTTTATATGCGAAAAAAAAGAAAGAATTGAGAAACAAGAAACTGCAAGACAATAAATAAGCTACCACCAATCTAGCAGTGAAAATGCATTTGAATCAATACACCCAACCTTCCAGTGCCCAGGCGCTGCAGTGTATCATGCATTGTCGATTGTGTACAATGTATGAATTAATCGATGAGATCATCGCAGACAGTGCATTTGCATTGACAAAAGCCGGTCCCAGAACCGGCTGTTTCAGACATAACTTTGAAGCTAAATTTGAGCACTTTACCTTTCGTGATTTCCTCCAAAATTAACTCCTTGTGGGGTTCGGTGAATGGTTCACCCACCACGACTAATAAACCGCATCCAGAGCCTTGCATTTCAGCGTTTTCCACTCCGTTAGGAGCGGCATTAATTTCGGTAGCAGACATGTCCGCCATGTTTACTGTCGGACCAAGTGACGTCACCTCATCTAGCCGTCACAACTAACAAGTAAATTGATTGGCTGGATTTCCGTGGGCGTGGATTTTTTGACCAATGACTTCACCCCTTCTAAATCAATGAAGACAGGTCTTTACTTCCGGTTTTGGAACTGGACAAGAAATTTATTTCAAACTGCTTTTTATTTCTTTTTAGTAGGTTTATCGTTTTGTTTCTGATATCCTACTACTTGTCTTAAAAAAGGGCCTTCCTAAGCCAACATTTAAAAAAAGTTGTGTAATACTCACTGACTGCCTTTGACTCTAGTATGTTGTTGACAAATCATTTTTGGAAAAATCCTATAAAATGCACATCATCATCATGATATGTTATGACTTAGAGTTAAGAGTAGGCCTAATAGAGATGACATCATCATCATCATCATGCTTTTGCTCATTGGCATTGACCTGCTGGATGTTACCTGCCATGATGATAGTGCTTCGTAGTCTCGGGCTAAAAGTATATCACGGGTGGCCTTTTTAATGACTTCATCATGACAACGGGTCTTTTCGAAGAAGACGAATCAGAACCCGATCAAATCAAATGCGCACACTCTGAGTCCGAACACATCGTTATTTGATGTATTTGTTGGCGACCAAAGCAAAATTTGTCCCCTTTTACCACCTGGGTATGACCCACGTAATCTTTAACGTTCTCTTTCCAGAAGTTGTCACACACAGCCCCAAAACGTATCCGACAAAGAGA
Organism: Lineus longissimus; assembly: GCF_910592395.1. Lineage (NCBI taxonomy): Eukaryota > Metazoa > Nemertea > Pilidiophora > Heteronemertea > Lineidae > Lineus > Lineus longissimus. The sequence goes on along the minus strand of NC_088309.1, from coordinate 19,481,846 downwards.
TCCCGTTTAGAACTCAACAACAATCACTCTGAAACCTTGGATTCCATCATGGCAGCCGAGGTGGAGATAGATGACGCCCTCTATAGGTACATTTCGGAATTCAAACTCTCAAGACCCTTACTTCCCTGGAGTTCGCAGCCTGCTGAGAAAATATTTGATCAACTTTGTGGAAGGCCTTTGAGCGTAACGCCACCAAAATTTATCTTTTAAAGTTTCATTATTCATAATAAGATACAATCTTTAGATATACCATTGTCTTGCTAACTGTGGACATAAGCAATTTCTCTCGCATGGTAATTTTACAGTGACCTTATACAAACCCAATATTCCCTTTTTGTATTTTTTCTTCAATTTTCAGCCGTCAGAGATATGTCCTTGGTGATAATGCTATGCAGAGGATGGCCAAGTCTAATATCTTGTTGTACGGACTTGGCGGTCTAGGTGTTGAGATAGGTGAGTGCGCTACTGGCTGGTTATTGCTCCCAAGTAAGCAATGAGTACTGAGTATCAAATCCACAATACAAATATCAATAAGCATGATAATAAAATGAACCTTTGACACCAATTATATTTAAATTCTTTTTGCTGTAAGGCAAATATCCGAAAGGATCAAGAAGCCACAGATGATGATGGTGGTGAAAAAATGCTCCTGATCAAAGTCGTATTGGTGAGTTACGAGGACGGACGCATGTTTTTCGCAAATTCAAAGAAATGTGGATAAAATTTTTCATTATTTCTTTTTTTGTTTCAGCCAAAAATATTGTTCTTGCTGGAATAAAGGTAAGTGCCTCGAATTGAAATGTAAATTTCTCCAAAATCCTATAGTAAACTAAAAATGCTACTGTGGAAATGTTCTTTGGTAATTCATCTTGGCATATGCAAACCTCTAGCAGTAGCTGCATTCAGTAAGTAGTACAGTTACTAAATAGATTGTGCCTTAAAAACCCCAAAAGCAAAAGCTTGAGTCACCATTTGTTATACCTGGGTTCTATAGTGGAGGCCACTGCTCGTTATCATCTGCTAGTATCCTGTTTTTTAGAACTTGGTCATCCAAGACAGCAGTCCCGCCACATACCATGACCTGGGGACACAGTTCTTCTTGAAGGAAGAAGATGTCAAGAATAAGACAAACAGGTACAAAAGTGTATTTTTCATTTTCATTTCAAGTTCAACGATTTAATATTTCCAATCTTATATATCACAAACATGAATCATGCTATTGACTGCGCAAGATATATGGTAGTTTTGACTACTTATATTTTCTTTCCTATTTCTAGGGCTGATGCAAGTTGTGCAAAAATAGCTGAGCTCAACCCCTACGTCTCTGTGAAGACACTTACTTCTCCTCTCAGCGAAAGTTCAAGTCTTGATTACATGAAGGAATTTCAGGTTTGTGCGAGTCTTCTTCTTCTTCTTCTGCATTCTCAATCTTAGATGGACAGTCCTGTTCTGGAGACGAATGCTGTTCTCTGTCGTAATTGGTCCTGATGCAGGTTCGGGATGGCCAGAACTCCTAACTGAAGACTTGACTGTCCGAAAATTCATGAAACTTCAACATTTATGTATGCTGTAACCATTTATTTACAGTGTGTAATTTTGACAGAAGCCAGCCTAAGCCTCCAGCTGAAAGTTGATGCTTTTTGCCGCTCACAGAACCCGCCAATCAAGGTAAGGAGTAAGGTGTAAGAAGTTCTCAAATCAGTCATCAGTAGGAAGATGACCATTCATTATACTGCTGTTGAGCCTCGTTACCTTGCGGTAAACACTGCTGGCTTCCGTGTAATAGGACCTTGGTTTGATCCCAGGAGAACCCAGAATTGTATTTGATTTTATTGATGAACTGGCGTGGCTTTCAAGAAAATGTGGGAGTTTTATATAATATTGTGTGGCTTTATCCGTCCTATTTCAGTTCATCGCCGCCGATGTGTACGGCGTATTCAGCAGTGCTTTTTGTGATTTTGGTGATAATTTTGAAGTCCTTGACCAGAATGGTGAGGAACCAAAAGAAGTCTTCATCTCTGATATAACTAAGGTATGTAAATTATCATTATTTTGTAACAAAGAATCTAACAGATTACTGTCAGATTTATACACACATGTAAGAGTACCTACCTCCTTGTAATTCTCCAAGCTGAATGGAAGATATACTCTCTGGAAGACAAACATGTGCAAATATATTGACATTGATGAGGATGCTATTTCTTTCATCATAGGCAAATCCCGGTGTAGTAACATGTATAGAGAACTTCATGCATGGCTTTGAAGATGGTGACACTGTCAGATTCAGAGAGGTGAATGGAATGGATGTCTTGAACGGAAGAACTGCTGTAGTAAAGGGTAAGTACGTATCCTAGATTCTATTTATTCCGACTCCTGATATTGTAATGAAGACTCTTATAAAAGCAGTAAAAGGCACCAAACCACTAAACCCTCTCAATATCATGAGGTGCTGTGGTGTAGTTGCTTGGATTTGCAGCTTGCAGTCAAGAGGTCCCCGGTTCAAACCCCACAGTCAGTGGAGGCTCTAGGCAGGTCTTTGCCTAACTTGCCTTACTCCACACAGGTGTATGGATAGTGGTAAAAACGGCTTAGGACCTTAGACTACTAGGGTTGTAGCGTTGATTGAGAACTTCATCTGAGGTCTACTAGGTTTCAGGATAGACTTAGGTTAAAGTTGGATGATAACCTCCACTGTTGTTTGAAATCGGTCTATAAACCCAAAACTTTAAGATTCTTTTTGTCACCTTATCCAAGTTTCAACATTTCCCTTTCAGTGTTAACACCTGAAACATTTTCCATCTGTGATACGAGCGGTGATGAGTACGATGCCTACCAGCATGGAGGAGTTGTTACCCAAATAAAGGTCGCTAACACAGTTACATTTGTGAGTTGAATTCTGTTAAGAAAAACTTGTCTAAGAGGGAATTGATTGTTAGTGCCTGTTGGCATGATATCTGAAATGCCAGGACAATTGGGCAGAGGGAATTGAAGCAATACAGTTCCTTATAGGGTGACTCTAGGCAGGAGCCAGGTAAGTCAGACTAGGTTACCCAAAGCTCCATCCTAACATCCCCCTTTAAGAGACGTTAACTGGTGTGTTCTTTGCGTCTTGATCAGTTGCTCATGAAAAGTTGAAAGTACAGTAATGTTAATTTTTCCTTTTCAGCAATCTCTGGAAGAGCAAGTTAGATCTCCATCCCTGACGACAGCTGATCTTGCCAAGTTTGATGCCCCACCCAACATCCATCTAAGCTTCCTGACGCTGCAAACATTCAGGGAGAGATACAAGCGACTTCCTAATGCATGGTGTAATCAGGATGCCAAGTCCTTCATCCAAATATCAAAGGAGTTGAATGAGCAGCAAAGAGATAAGGTATGCCACGGTTAGTTCATTTGGCCACAGGCTTGAGCAGACGACATTCCTGAGCTACAGTTTCTCAAAAACTGAGTCTGGGAGAAAGTGTTAGTTTGGGCACTGCACAACCAGAAACTGGTTGGCCTCAATGCATTTCTATTAATTGAAAAGTGTATTTTTCTCTCAACACGGATGGATAGAACTTGGACCAACTTGTCTGTTGAGATGAAATCATGGCAAAAATCTTGCGTCACTTTTCTTCTGCAGATCGAAGCTGATGAGAGGATGTTACGGTTTATGTCCTTCACTAGTAGAGGGCAGTTTGCACCACTCACGGCAGCCCTTGGTGGTATTGTTGCCCAGGAGGCATTGAAAGCCTTGACGGGGAAATTCACCCCTCTTCAACAGTGGGTAAGGACTATTAAGTTTTTTGAGGATGAGGATTCATAAAACGATGTTCTTGTCAGTTGCTACCTTGTAGTTTGCGGCCCTACAGAGTTAGGCAGTTCTGGCATGATTCAAATTGTGAATATACTGATCGTCTTGGACCATGTGCCTAGTTCTCCACTAAACTCCTTCGTTTATCTTTCAGTTACACATCGATGCATCTGAAATCCTCAGTGGAGTTAGCAACTGTGATATTTATTCCTTCCAACCCAGGTATGTATGCTTGATCATAAACATCAATTTTTGAAAACCGAAGTGAAATTCTGAGTAGTCAAACTTTGTGCATTTCGGCTTAACATTTAAACTTGTCCATCCAACTTATGACGTGTCTATTTTCCAGGGAAACAAGGTATGATGCCTTACGAGTATGTATAGGAGAGGAACTGTGCCAGAGCCTTGCAAACCTTAGACTCTTCATGGTAGGTACCTTGCCCGACCCTAGTTTAAGTTATTTCCCACAGTAAATCATGGTGTCATAAAGCCCTTGTTGGTCTCCAACGCCTCAGATATTGCTTTATAGCAGAAATGCATAAAGTTCTTTTTCTTGTTTGTTGTGCCTTTGGAGCCTTCAAAGGACAAGGATTGTCTACTTCAAAGCATTTTTGAAAATTGTATCATCTCATTATGTTTCTCACCTTACAGGTTGGATGTGGTGCCATTGGATGTGAGATGATGAAAAATTACGCCCTCCTCGGTATTGGGTCGGGAGACAATGGTCTTGTGACGATAACTGACAATGATCTGATTGAAAAGTCTAATCTGAACCGACAGTTCTTGTTTCGACCACGTCATATACAGGTAATCTAATTGGACTACCAGTGGTTTTTACCATTTATGATAAAAACATGGTCTATCGGCATGACTGGCCACCACTGGCTGTCACTAGGGCATGATAGTTTTGTCTAGTAATGTAACACAATTTGTTGCACAGTTTTCAACAAGAGGTTTAAATGTAAAATATGGAAGGTGACGAATTTATATTTCTGTTTTCTGCAGAAACCAAAGAGTAGTACTGCTGCTTCTTCCACCTTAGAAATAAACCCAGGTAAGTATCCTCTTATTGGTAAAAAAGTGGGGGAATTGAGTGAAGGAGTTAATCTGAGCCATATGCCATTAAAGGGTAGTGGCATCTCTACTTTTAGAGCACATGTATGGTGTGTCTTGTGCTGTGGGGAATTCAGGAGATTAGGAATTGTATATTTCCATATCTTGTTTGGGAAACATGCAGGTAGGGAATCACTAGGGTGTTTTGATAGTTCTACCAGACAAGCTTTATCTTTAAAAAGCAATATTTTTGATAGAGGCGCAGTTATTTTGAATCTCTCCTGGTATCTCATTTGCTGATTTCGGGCTACACCTTCTATTTTCAAAATGACACTACCATCACTAAAACACCGTTTTGTAACTTCAGGTCTACATTTTGAAGCTCAACAGCACAAGGTGTGCCCACAGACTGAGTACACAGTGTACAATGATGAGTTCTTTATGAAACAGGATATTGTGGTCAATGCATTAGACAATCTAGAGGCCAGGAGATATATGGACAGGTACGTGTTTCTCTGATAAAAACAGAGGAATTTCAGAGCAGTCTCAAAAAGCAGATGAAACAGCTGTTTTACAGGGCTGTGGAGTACTTAATAATCAGGCTATTACTTTGAAGATTGTAGACACTGTCCGTTATTTCTTTGTAACACTGCTTAAGTTATGCCCAAAAATTGCTTTAGTTTCTGTTCAACTGACTTATCTCAGCTGGATTATAACTACAGTGCTGTTTCAAAGTATCTTTGAGGAAGGTACCTCCCATCTTTCAGCAGTTGAATTTGGATGGAATAATGTCTTCTAAAGATGATTAACATCCATGATGACTACATGCAAAAGCTGACTTGTATGTTTTTACTTCTAGTCGATGTGTCTCCAATCAGCGGCCTCTGTTAGAATCAGGGACCATGGGTGCCAAGGGTCACGTGCAGGTCATAGTGCCTCATCTTACTGAGTCTTATAGCAGCCAGGTGAGTGAACCACTGGGGGTTGAAATAGTCCAAAGTGCCCTGGAGTAGTGGCACGAACTATCAGCTTGTGGACAAGGTTCACCCTAGTTTGGTGTGTGTCTCTAACTTGCCTAACACCACCCACTAATCAGGGACCATGGGTGCCAAGGTCCATGTGTAAGTCAGGCCTCTTGTCTAGTTCAGAAATTTCAAATGTCATATGAGAAGCTGAGTTGGGTAAATGTATGGTCATTGGGGGTGAAATCTATTTGATTGGTCGGTTGAGTTACTATGACAGACCATTCTATTTCTGATTGAAAACGAAAATATTGTTTTACAGCGTGATCCCCCGGATGAAGATGTGCCCTATTGTACCCTGAAGTCTTTCCCTGCTACAATAGAACATTGTATACAATGGGCAAGAGATAAGGTAAGAAGATGTTTTTTCTCAGGAGAATCTCTGTAACAAACTAGATAAAAATGACATCACGCCGAATAAGTCTAATTCTCAATGAGAATGTTAAGAGATCCTCAGTCAGCTGTCAACGAAATCTAAAACTCTGTTTCCGCATAGATTTTATCAAGAATTAATAAAGACTCTTTGTCTTGTACAATTCTTGATTTCATCAATCATTGTTGCCCTCTTTTCAGTTCGAGAGTGCCTTTTCACAGAAACCAGCATATTTCAATAAATTTTGGACAGCCAACTCTGATCCTTCTGAAGTGGCACAGGTTAGTTGGAAGTTGTTTGCTTTTATATTCGATGAATTTTGATCTGTAGATGTTCATGCACCAGGGTACACATTATGTTTGCCCACAGTTGAAAAAAGATGTTGCATTGAATACCAGTACTAATTTTCACAGTAGATAATATTTCTGAAGGTATGACCATTCAGAGCCGGTAGGGCATGATGACATTCCAGGATGTTCAGGCCCTTCCCTATAGTCTAAGCATTGCATGACTCAGTGTCACTGTCAGTGACCATTCAGGTTGTTCAGGCCATCCCCTATAGTCCAGGCTTTGCATGGCTGTCCGTGATAACAACGGTGTCTTTGTCACATTTGAAATGCCAGGGAATCTGTTCATATGCCAGACCTTTTGAAACCAGACGGCCTGTTCTGTTCAAACCAGGCTGGTTATCTGTTAAAGAAGGGCACTACAAGACATTTCTGCAATGGAATTGGCATTTTCTATTTCAGAAACTGGACAGTGGTCAGAATTATGAAGGTGTTGTTCAAGTCAGCAAGACGTTAATGCACAGGGCATGCAAATGGGAGGACTGTGTAGCGTTGTCAAGGATCAAGTTTGAAAAATACTTCAATCACAAGGTTTGTGTGTAATATTTCGTTGATATAGCATGGATTCTTGTCAGATGCAGTGCGTTTCCGGCAAAAGGTCTCCTCTTCCCTCGTTATACTTGATATAAAAGTGATGTAATGAAGTAGAGACTCAAAAATAAACTTCTAGGGGGTGTAGACACTTGTTTGAAAATTTCGTTGTCAATGTCAACCAGTAGTTGATGCCTTGTGTTTGTTTTTTCAGGCAAAGCAGTTAGTACATGTATTTCCATTAGATACCAAGTTAGTTGATGGATGTAAGTACTGTTTGGCGATTTTCATTAAATATGTGTGATTGTTGGAGCTGCTGTGGTCTAGTGGCTCGGACTCCTGCCTACAAGATTCGGCTTTAGAAATTGCATTAAACTACATTCTTACATTTGTTGCAAATCCCCTTCTGATATCTGATGTTATTTATTGCATTATTTTGGCCCCTTCTTTACATGTCTGATGTTATTTTCAGCATTATTTTGGCAATCTCCAAAGCGCCCACCAAACCCAATTCTGTTCAATTTTTCCAATCCATTGTAAGTATGAAAAAGAGATGCTGTCTTTTACAAAATGGGTCATTTTACCGTTGAGTAGACACCGTTGGGTTTAAAACATGATCAGTTTGCTTGATGTTTAGCATGATCCGATAGCAGGGGCTACAAAAGCATTGATGCTGTTTTCCATTTGTTGGGTAATCACCAGGATTCACACCAATACAACAGAATTGTGAGGCAGGTAGTCTTAGATTTAATTGCGTTCCAATCTCTCCTTCAGACACATGCTGTTTGTGAAGAGTGGAGCAAAACTCTACGCCAGTGTTTACGGTGTCCAGCACACGCAGGAAGACATGGCAGATGAACGAATTGTTGCCATTCTAAACAATATTCCAGTTCCAAAGTTTGTTCCTTCCAGTAAGGTGTGTGAAGTTTTTGAGATGTTGAAATTATCCATTTCTTATTGACCCAATGTTTTGTAGTGTAATAAAGGGAGACTAGAGGCAGGTAGTTCAGATTGGGTTACACAAAGTCCCCAATAGGGGTCTCTCCTATTCTCACAGTACTTGGAAACAATTTACACTTTTAAGAGGAATGTAATTATAGCTAAATCAAACCCAGTTTTATAACATGTGCACTTTCAAACTTTCTAGAAAATTGAAACGGACGAAGCTGCTTCAAAGCCCGCCAATGAGTATGATAGTAACAGCGGTGATGAATTGAAGATGGCAAGTGCCAGGATATCAAAGGCATTTCAGGGTGGAAAAAAATCAGGTTTGTTTTTGTAAAAAGTTCTCTTTGGGACCTCTGAGGTCTAAATGTGTTAAAGTTCCTGCCTCTGCTCAGTAAGTAACAGCAACAACACAGACTTCAAACCTTGGCCTGTTGTTTTCTTCATGAACAAGATAAGATAGGACTGAAGATTTATAGTACAGGCAGGCTAAAGACAAATTAAGATCAAGTTGCAGTCAAAAATTAGAATGAAGGGGCTTGTCCCACTGAATCTAGCTTTTTAGCTCACCTCTTAGCAGAGGTGAGCTTATCCCATACCGTGGCGTCCGTCGTCCGTCGTCGTCGTCGTCGTCGTCGTCGTCGTCGTCGTCGTCGTCGTCCGTCGTCCGTTAGCAGGGCACGTTTCGTAACTGTTAGAGCTATTGAGTTGAAACTTGGTACACATGTACCCTTATGTATTGACACCTGGGAGACCAAGTTTCGGTCCGATTCGTTTCATGGTTTGGCCACCAGGGGGCCAAACGTTAAAAGTGAAAATATGCAATATCTCCCTTAATAGTAGTCGGGAAATTTTGAAAAAAATATGGTAGGTACTTCTAGCAAAGGTGCATCATATATCCTCCGGGTTTTTGATTTGACCTCCTTTTCAAGGTCACAGAGGTCAAATGGTGTAAATTGGCCGTTAGGATGTAACGATGGCACGTTTCTAAACTGCAATGACTATTGATACCAAATTTGGTACACATTTACCCCTTAGTCAGGTGATCTCAGGGACCGAAGTTTGGTCCAATATGATTCACCACTTGACCACCAGGGGGCAAAATCCAAAAACCTTAAAAATGTGATTATTCCTTAACTTCTTGCCCGATTGCCACCAATTTGATATCATGGGTACATCTAACCACCATACAGTATATGTCACACAGGTTTTTAATTTGACCTTCTTGTCAAGGTCACAGAGGTCAAATGGCGTAAATTCGCCGTCGGGCCGTAACTATGGCACGTTTCTTAACTGCAATGACTATTGATCACAAATTAAGTACACATGTACCCCTTGGTCAGGTGATCTCAGGTACCGAAGTTTGGTGCGATCTGATTTGCCGTTTGGCCTCCAGGGAGGGGGCCAAATCCTAAATTCTTCAAAATGCCATTATTCCTAGTAATGACTTGCCCGATTGGCACCAATTTTATATCATTGGTACATCTAATTCTAACAACCATTCAATGTGTCACCCGGGTCTTCTTTGATTTGACCTACTTTTCAAGGTCACAGAGGTCGAATGTACTGTAAATTGGCCATTTTGGGGAAATTGTAATTGCTTGGACCTACATCAAACCTAACACTACATGACACAAGACCATGCTCTTTATCCATCTTTCCTCCACATGAGGTGAGCACAATGGCCCTGGCCATTTCATTCTTCTGAAACTAGCTACAGTTCGAATATCTCTCCACCTTTATGTTGCTTGTGTCTGTTTTTAGTGATCAGTGGTATGAAACCTGCAGTGTTTGAAAAGGATGACGACAGTAATGGACACATAGACTTCATCACCGCTGCTGCAGTAAGTTTGCATACTCCTCAAATAGCTCTTAAATGCCTACTCAGTTGGTTAGAAATTTGAAAATTTCCAATTGTGTAATGTGTAATAAAAATTAAATATTAACAATGCCGTTGTGTAGACTGACATTCAAATACATTGTAGGCTACTATAAATGCTCGAATTCTGGTAAGGAGGCAATAATTAGGCTGTGATGAATGTACTGCTTCCATTTTACAGAATGCCAGGGCAGAGATGTATAGTATAGAGCAGTCAGATAGACTGAAGGTCAAACGGATAGCTGGGAGGATCGTGCCTGCTATAGCAACGACTACAGCTGCTGTTGCAGGATTGGTAAGCATTTTTGCCTTAATCGTTTGGCCGTTTTGACCGGCTTTGGCAAAAGTAGACATATGGAGCAAAGGGAAGAAAAACTTTTTTCCACAACAAAGTTTTCTTCAGATCACATTCAGCTATCCTCGTGAAATATTCATCACTCTTTAGTCATTTACATTTTCGATGTTATTTCAGGTGACAGTCGAACTGATAAAGGTGGTACAGAAATGTCCACTAGAGATGTATAAGAATTGTTTCCTGAATCTAGCATTGCCTGTGATTCTGTTCTCCGAACCTGGTGCTGTTGAAAAGTCTGTGATAAAGGATGGCTTGACGTTCACACTCTGGGACCATTGGGATGTGTACGGTAGCAAGGACTTTACGCTGCAGAATTTCTTAAATTATTTCAAGGTACAGTACTTCAATTGCTAAGTTTTGCAGCCGTCATGTATCGTATATTACTTCAAGTCCTTGGTCCTTGTACTTTAAGGAGCTGCTGTGGTGTAGTGATTTGGACCTTCGACTGGCGGTCAAGAGATCTTAGGCTCGATTCCCACTTTCGGCATGTGACTCTAGACAGTTCTCTTTATCTTGCATGCCTTACTCCACACAGGTGTAAATTGATGTTCAATTTAAACATTGGTCTAATTCACGCCACCACTCGGACATAATATGTTTTTAACCCGATATTTCAGACCAAGTTTGGTTTAGACACAGCCATGGTGGTCCATGGTGTCAAGATGATTTATGTTCCCATTATGCCTGGACATAAGAAACGACTACCTCAAACGTAAGTAGTTCTGCTGGTATAGTTTTGTGACAGCAAGTAACAGACTGGGATATCACATATTTTGAACTAAAAGAGAGAATACCCTTCTGTCTGCTTAGAGAATGGGATTTATAGTGTCTTATGACCTTTGAATCAAACTGTTGACAAGTCTCTTTTCTTTCGGCGTTTATTCTTGATTAATCAGTAATCTTTCTATCTTCAGGATGCTGAAGCTGATCAAGTGTCAAGCAACTCGGAAGTATGTCGATCTGATTGTGAGCTTCGAAGACGGCTCGAATGAGGAGATTCCAGGGCCGCCTGTTCGATACTTCCTTGGAGTGTGAACACTGGGAAAGAATTCATACTCGGAGTTTCGGACCGATTAGAACTGGCGCATAGATTGTGAGCTTCGAAGACAGCTTAAATGGGGAGATTCAAGGGCCACCAGTAAGATACCTCTTTGGTGTGTGAATATTCGTGACCAATTCACACCGAGTAGTGAACTTCGGAATGGACTATAGTATGGAATGAAACTTTTGATGGAGAAAGCTTATGTTGCTATCATAATGTGCTATGTTGTTGATCCAATGGATATAATTGTGCAGTTTAAAAGAAATTTTGAAAATGGTATCAAATCTTGGTTTAATGAATTTTGAGCTACATTCTAGTTATATTGCACTCGTAGTCATAGTAAGGGCATCTCATTTGCTCTTGACAGTAAAATAATTCATACTGCAAATGTGGCTCTGTGCCATCCACATGTAGTCTTCGTGAATCGAATCGAATTCGAATTTCTCTCTTCATGCATGTCAAAAGTTATTATTTTGTACAATTTCTACGATGTCTCTGGAATGAAAAGTGATCATGGATAATAGAGTAGAATTGTATAATGTCATACGAGTCTTTGTGTCACTTCTTTCACATTGAAGCCACCAGGATGCGTGAAAGGCAGTTGTCTGGTTTGGCCTGTCTTCATGAGCACAGCATGATAGAATTCTATCTAAGATAGAAGGGTCTTGATGTTGTCCCAGGTGCGCGCATTTAGCCTACCATCGCTTGAGATTCCCTGATTAAGGAGCTCCAACCCTATGGCATCTTGTCCTAGTTGGAGTGCTCAACAGCCGACCATAGTGCGAGAAACCCTGAATAGGGAGCTCTACATTAAGGACATCTTGTCCTAGTTGGCGAATAGCCTGCTATCACTCAAGACATTCTGAATAGGGAGCTCAACACCCAGGATATTTTGTCAAAGTTGGATAACTAGTCCTGGGCAACATCCTACTGTCTTTTGATACACCCTGAATGATGAACTCTACATTAAGGACATCTTATCCTAGTCAGAGGACAACCTACCATCGCTTGAGACACCCAGTATAGGGTCGGCTCTCATGAAGGACACCTTGTCTCGGTTGGAGAAGTGTGTGCTATCGCTTGAGACACCCTTAACAGCGAGCCCTACATCAAGGATACTTGTCCTTGTTGGAGAACAACCTACCATCCTTTGAGACACCCTGAATAGGAAGCTCCACTTCAACAGCTGGAAGACCATCAGGGACACTGTCACATCACTTTAGGAGTTGTAGGTCCACAAGAGACCCTGTCACATTGCTTCAGGAGTTGGAGGTTCACCAGGGTCACTGTCACATCACTTCAGGAGCTGGAAGTCCACTCGAGATACCGTCACATCACTTCAGGAGACGAAATTCCACCAGACACTGTCACATCCCTTCATAAGCTTGAGGTCCATCAGGGACACTGTCGCATCACTTCTGGAGCTGGAGGTCCACAAGGTCCACTGCATTTCTTGGACTTCACTCCTGGAGTATCCTTACAGGTTGTGACATTGTCCTAGGCAACATGGACTTCTGGCATAGATTACTAAATAGGTCAAACATGGTTGGGACGTCACAAACAGCCAGGCTATTCCACATACATGCACTTAGCTCGTCTTCCAGTCACAGGCTGTGAATTTGTCCCATCATGGTGAATTTTTGGTAGAGTACAGACCGCTGAAATAATCAGGCCTATGGCCAAGTAAATTTAAAACATCTCTTCTTTACCAATTCAGGAGTGAAGCATACAATCTTTAGGCATTCTAAATCAAAAATTGCAAAACAAAACTCAAAAGTATTCTTTAGGTAGAGTTTCTCTGGAGCGCCAGCCAGTCCAAGAAATTATTTCTCAGACTGTTTACTCCAGCAGGACGCAGAGACAATGCTGTCCTTGCAAAGCATTTGGCTGGAACTGAGGCCTTATAATTTCATTTCCAAATGACAACAAATTTCACAATTTCTATTCTAATAACTACAAATGAATCAAAGGCACTAATTTTGTAAATCTCATCCAGAGCTGGAACTACAAAGTTGAAACTTGGATGACACTCAGATGATACAATCTCAAGTTAATGCGAATTTCTGATAACCAATGTCACCAACATTTGCTAATGACAAAAGAATCAACATAAATTAACAATATTTAACAATCTGTAATATGTCATCAGTGCTTTTTCTGGCAGCTTCAAATCTTGCTAAGGACAAAAGGCCCAATGATTGTGATGTGAAACAAGCACTGCTTATTTACAATTGGCATGAAAGAATTAACACATTGGGGGAACTCCACAGAACTCTCAGAAAGACCACTGTTGATTAACATCAGTATATGTGTCCTTGCACAAGAAACCTAGACCTAGAACTAACTATTACAATAAATCTAGCTACACTCTTTCCCCGTCTCCAGGAGGATTAACAGTCTCCAGGTTTACTGAGAGGTTAACCTCTCATCCGGATGGCAGATAATTCAGCTCTGATTGTAGGACCAAGTCCTTCATCATGTCTTTCATGCTCACAATGTCTATGTACGCTGACCGAGACTAATTTCTGAGATTATCTCGCCCACATTTCCCAAGGACAAAAGAGGCAACACAAATTTACAACAAATTTCACAACTACAATAAGTAATCAGTGCCTCTTCTTGCAGCTTCAAATCTTGCAAAGTACAAAAGGCCCAATGATTGTGATGTGAAACAAGCAGCTGCTAATTTACAAATGAAATGAAAAAGTTAACACATTGGGGGAACTCCACATAACTCTCAGGTAGTCACTCTCTGAACTGATGATAATCAGACTGGCATGAAAATCTCATTATTGACCACTCCTCAGTGAAAATGAATCCAACAAAAAATGGGGTCACAGTGTTACTGTATTATCCCAATGAGAAGCTGAGATGGTCTAGCTGAGATGGTCATTTTAGAGCAATGTGGCACAGCAGGGCAAGTTGCCATCATCCCTGTTCGTCTGATCATCTTCTTATTTCGTCGTCATCATTTATTACTGGCCTCTCAATTACCAATGAATGTGGTGCTAGACTGTTGTAGTCACGGTCTTCTGGCTCTTGACACAACCTCAGACCATTTCCCTCTGTTGCCAAGCTTTCAGCATCACAAGTCATAGGATGGGCATAGCTGTAGGGCCTAGGCCTCTATCTGACTGATGCTCTCTAAGCCCTGAAGATTCGTAGCAACTTCAACCATGTCCTGACAAAGTCCCTCAGTTTGGGTGGATGGGATGGAATACGACAGAAGATGGGATTCTTCACAAGAACAGGACCGTCCATTAAAGATTGAGAATGAACCTAAGCTACACCAGATTCATCACTAAACTGGAGTGGCTAGAATACCAGAAGGATGTTAGTTTTCTCAGAAAGGGGACACCCTTATACAAATAGTGGATGTTTGGGAGTCCGATATGGAATTTTGATGGACGAAGAAATGTCATGGCGGACGAGGCTTTGCGAGTCCGCCATGACATTTCCGAGTCCAGCAAAATTCCATATTACGACGACCTTAAACATCCACTATTTGCTATATTATGCAACCAAATGTCTTGGCAAAGAAATCAATCCAAAGGAAAATAATGAAACAATTTGTTAATGAAATATACAAAAAAACCTTTTAGGATCCGTTACGACATTTTTTTGGATCCGTTATTGCTTTTTTGGATCCGATACGATGTGATGACTTGAAATCACATGATGTGAATCGAGTTACGCTATTGGCCAAGAACATTTGGTAGCATAATATTATCTAAGGGGGAAGTGCTGCCAGGAAAGCCACGAGCCAAAGAAAAGGTAAAGGCTAATGAATATAATTATTTTTGTTGCCATCGAAGTCCTTCATCATGTCCTTCATGCTCATGTCTTGCACGTGCCGCGTACCAACCATCCGAAGACCTTCCGTTTGAACCAATGCTGAAATAATGATAGCGACAATTCAGATTACGAGTTAAACAAAACACAAGTTTGGCTTGCTTTTCTTTCTCAAATGCAATTCAATGATCTCATTTTGGACAGGTTTTGGTTTAGTCCATCTTGCTCACTGTCTGGATATCCCTAAAGAGATACAATCCTTGTATGGCCGAGCCGTGCTTTCCTTCAAATCTTGGGTCCACACCCGAGAACTTCGTCCGAAGTGCACCACATCAACATGAACAGATGTGTATCCTTCGTTTGTGATGTTCACAAGATTTCACTGTCATATCAAATGCTAGACTCACCCTTTTTGACTAGTAGGCAATTTGAAATAAACCTGTTCCGGCAAACCGGCTGAGACATTGTTCTCAAAAGCCCATCTCAGTTGAATGGGCTGAATCATATCAAAACAACACAGAATCTTTTTCTGTGCAACAATGCCAATAAGGATGACCTGTTCAAAGTTTCAGCAACATACAGCGAGGTATTCCTGATCTTGCCTGGGGTGAAGAGACACAAGACCTAGGGATCATTCTAGTATGTTCTGTGGAGTTGCTTCCTAATACAAGTACATGTAATCACATACCGTACACAAGTTCAACCTCCCCACCAACCTTGCATTCTTATAGATTCCTTCCATTGTTGCTGTCCTCTCCAGTCCAAATGGTGTTGGGGTCAGGCAATCTCAGTGAGAAGTTGGCCATGGTAGTCGGGACCTGCAACCCTCAGTGTGTATACTAGCCCAGACTTGTTAACCAGTAGGAGTCGGTGCAATACCATGTTTAATCAGCTGTGCTCTTTTACCGTCTCGATCATCATCACGTTGAGGTGCTGGAAAGGAACACAATTTTCATCAGATTTTTTGTTCTAAATCATAAATCTATATTGTTATGAAAGGGTCGGCATAATTTATCAAACTTCAATTTTCCACATCTAGATATTCATCTGGGTTGAAGGTGAAGACACCTGGCTGATACAAAACCTTATCTTATCTTAACCTGATATCTCGTCTCAAGTGCACCACAAAATAACAGTCATCTCACGTCGGCTGAAATTGTGCTCAACAATGAAAAACAGTGATAACTCTGCAGTTAATGCCGTTTATGGTCTTTCTCCGGGATTTCAATGTTTCCTGGCCTTCTATTTGCCGCCAGGAAAGCCACGACCCAAAGAAAAAGTATAGGCTAATGAATATAATTATTTTTGTTGCCATCGAAGTCTTTCATCATGTCTCTCATGCTCATGTCTTGCACGTGCCGCGTACCAACCATCCGAAGACCTTCCGTTTGAACCAATGCTGAAATAATGATAGCCACACTCAGATCATTTTCAATATCCTGAAGCATTCATATTCATGCCAACTGTTCACTATTTTTTATGGTAAGATCATCCAGCTGAGATGGTCATTTTATAGCAATGTGGCACAGCAGGGCAAGTTGCCATCATCCCTGTTCGTCTGATCATCTCCTTATTTCGTTGTCATCATTTATTACTGGCCTCTCAATTACCAATGAATGTGGTGCTGGACTGTTGTAGTCACGGTCTTCTGGCTCTTGACACAACCTCAGACCATTTCCCTCTGTTGTCAAGCTTTCAGCATCACAAGTCATAGGATGGGCATAGCTGTAGGGCCTAGGCCTCTATCTGACTGATGCTCTCTAAGCCCTAAAGATTCGTAGCAACTTCAACCATGTCCTGACAAAGTCCCTCAGTTTGGATGGATGGGATGGAATACGACAGACGATGGGATTCTTCACAAGAACAGGACCGTCCATTTAAGATTGAGAATGAAGATGAGGATTAGCCAAACTATCATATGAAACCAGGCTGAAAAAGAAGACAGGGCCAATGATTGTGATGTGAAACAAGCACTGCTAATTTACAAATGAAATGAAAAAGTTAACACATTGGGGGAACTCCACATAACTCTCAGGTAGTCACTCTCTGAACTGATGATAATCAGACTGACTTGAAAATCTCATTATTGACCACTCCTCAGTGAAAATGAATCCAACCAAAAATGGGGTCATTATATACAGTGGTACTGTATTACCCCGATGAGAAGCTCAACGTCCACCACTAGCAGCTAAGATATTTGTGCGTACCGGTTTGACTACAGGCTGAAGTTGACGATGTACTCCTGACGGAGCCATTGGGTGCTTCGTCTGCTCATTGACCGAGGCATGGTGACCAAGGAGACAGTGACCGGGTTGGCACTAGCTGATCAACGGACATATTCAGAGTGCGGCAATTCGCATCTTCTCATCTTTTCTCAGTACCACCTATTAACGTGAATCAAGTTTTACAAGGAAACCTTCTCCTTACGTAGCGTGGGGTACCAACCCACCGCAGATTCAGGATCGTGCAATGGTTTCCAAATAGCCTCCACCCAACTCGCCCGATTGTGGTATCCATTCGCAATAGGCAGAACCACCGTCCTGCCCCTTTGAGGTCACCATCTCTCAGGTGCTAACAAAGGGGCAATCAGGTCTCAAATTTTGTGAAAAGGGATGGACGATAATGACAATTTCCGACCAATCTGAGTGTCACCAGTTCAGAGCGCAATCACCTGACAGTTATATGGAGTTACACCAAATGTTAACCATTCATTACATTTGAAAAAAAAGTGTAGCTGATTAGTTCATCACAATCAGTGAACCCAGTCCACCCATCTCAGGAAAGTTCAATGTGACAAATTGCATGGCTTTTAAAACTGAAAACAAACAAGTCACTTCACTACCAAAGCTACACCAGAGTCATCACTAAACTGGAATGGCTAGAATACCAGAAGGATGTTAGTTTGCCTCTCAGAAAGGGGACACCCTAATATGAGTGCCAAGTGCCGCCAGGAAAGCCACGAGCCAAAGAAAAGGTATAGGCTAATGAATATAGTTATTTTCGTAGCCATTGAAGTCCTTCATCATGTCCTTCATGTTCATGTCTTGCACGTGCCGCGTACCAACCATCCAAAGACCTTCCGTTTGAACCAATGCTGAAATAATGATAGTGACATTCAGATTATTTTCAATATCCTGAAACATTCATTATCATGCCGACTGATCACTCCATTTTTTTTATGGTAAGATCATCCAGCTGAGATGGTCATTTTATAGCAATGTGGCACAGCAGGGCAAGTTGCCATCATCCCTGTTCGTCTGATCATCTCCTTATTTCGTCGTCATCATTTATTACTGGCCTCTCAATTACCAATGAATGTGGTGCTGGACTGTTGTAGTCACGGTCTTCTGTCTCTTGGCACAACCTCAGACTATTTCCCTCTGTTGCTAAGCTTTCAGCATCACAAGTCATAGGATGGGCATAGCTGTAGGGCCTAGGCCTCTATCTGACTGATGCTCTCTAAGCCCTAAAGATTCGTAGCAACTTCAACCATGTCCTGACAAAGTCCCTCAGTTTGGGTGGATGGGATAGAATATGACAGACGATGGGATTCTTCACAAGAACAGGACCGTCCATTTAAGATTGAGAATGAAGATGAGGATTAGCCAAACTATCATATGAAACCAGGCTGAAAAAGAAGACAGGGCCAATGATTGTGATGTGAAACAAGCACTGCTAATTTACAAATGAAATGAAAAAGTTAACACATAGGGGGAACTCCACATAACTCTCAGGTAGTCACTCTTTGAACTGATGATAATCAGACTGACCTGAAAATCTCATTATTGACCACTCCTCAGTGAAAATGAATCCAACCAAAAATGGGGTTATTATATACAGTGGTACTGTATTACCCCGATGAGAAGCTCAACGTCCACCACTAGCAGCTAAGATATTTGTGCGTACCGGTTTGACTACAGGCTGAAGTTGACGATGTACTCCTGACGGAGCCATTGGGTGCTTCGTCTGCTCATTGACCGAGGCATGGTGACCAAGGAGACAGTGACCGGGTTGGCACTAGCTGATCAACGGACATATTCAGAGTGCGGCAATTCGCATCTTCTCATCTTTTCTCAGTACCACCTATTAACGTGAATCAAGTTTTACAAGGAAACCTTCTCCTTACGTAGCGTGGGGTACCAACCCACCGCAGATTCAGGATCGTGCAATGGTTTCCAAATAGCCTCCACCCAACTCGCCCGATTGTGGTATCCATTCGCAATAGGCAGAACCACCGTCCTGCCCCTTTGAGGTCACCATCTCTTAGGTGCTAACAAAGGGGCAATCAGGTCTCAAATTTTGTGAAAAGGGATGGACGGTAATGACAATTTCCGACCAATCTGAGTGTCACCAGTTCAGAGCGCAATCACCTGACAGTTATATGGAGTTACACCAAATGTTAACCATTCATTACATTTGAAAAAAAGGTGTAGTTGATTAGTTCATCACATTCAGTGAACCCAGTCCACCCATCTCAGGAAAGTTCAATGTGACAAATTGCATGGCTTTTAAAACTGAAAACAAACAAGTCACTGGCACTTCACTACCGAAGCTACACCACAGTCATCACTAAACTGGAGTGGCTAGAATACCAGAAGGATGTTAGTATGCCTCTCAGAAAGGGGACACCCTAATCTGAGAGCCAAGGGCCATGAGCCAAGACTCCGTTAAAGAGCCAAGTGCCGCCAGGAAAGCCACGAGCAGGCCTTCCCGACGCGAGATATGAGGCATATCCGAGCATCGTATAATTGTTTCCCTGGGGCTATATGACATCATGGAGCGCCAATCTTGAAACTCGGCTGATAAAGAATTCAAATCTTTTTATAACTTGGCCATTAGACACAAAATTCTCTGTCACTTTGACATGCTGAAGCATCCATCCTTTCGTTGACTGGTTGTTGATATTATATCAAAGCAAGATTTCCTAGCTGAGGTGGCTGCGTGGTACATACATGGCAAAGCATCCTGTTTTAGTGCCCTCCTCCTCGTCTTCTGCCAGTTTAAAAACTTTAGTCAGCTTAATATAACGTCATGTCAACTATAACAAGTGCAATGACTGGCATCGCTATATTGGCAGCTCGACTGCATTAGATCAGAGGCAATGACTTGTCAAACTGCAAAATTACAGCAGAATGAACTCTGTCACAAAAAAACTGACAAGAAACTTCATGCCTCGGAGACACGCAGGTCTCCACCACCCCTTTGCTTTACAGTTGGTCTATGGATACTTAGCCACGCCAAATTAAACTGTTCCGTCTTCTGCTACTGTTCTCCCTTGGACAGCCTCGTTGACATCCACACCCGCTGATCGAAACCCTGAAACAAGCATTTCTACTGTAGTGGGACTGGTTCTCTCAGAGACAGCCATGGTGACAGATTTTCTACTGTAGTGGTGCTTGTTCCCTCTTCAACAGCCTCCGTGGCATCCATGCCCAATGATCTTGTAAACAGGCTGAAAAAGAACCCAAACAATTAGTTTTTTGTAGGCAAAAACACAAAGATATTCTTGATTTTTTCAATATCCTGAAGCATTCATCATCATGCTGATTGATCACTATTTTTTATGGTATGGTGGTCTAGCTGAGATGGTCATTTTATAGCAATGTGGCACAGCAGGGCAAGTTGCCATCATCCCTGTTCATAGATCATCTTCTTATTTCGTTGTCATCATTTATTACTGGCCTCTCAATTACCAATGAATGTGGTGCTGGACTGCTGTAGTCACGGTCTCCTGGCTCTTGGCACAACCTCAGACCATTTCCCTCTGTTGTCAAGCTTTCAGCATCACAAGTCATAGGATGGGCATAGCTTTAGGGCCTAGGCCCCTATCTGACTGATGCTCTCTAAGCCCTGAAAATTCATAGGAACCTCAACCATATGTCTTGACAAAGTCCCTCAGTTTGGGTGGGTGGGATGGATTACGACAGACGATGGGATTCTTCACAAGAACAGGACCGTCCATTTAAGATTGAGAATGAAGATGATGGTTAGCCAAACTACCATATGAAACCAGGCTGAAAAAGAGGGGGCAAACAGTTAAAGATAATGCATCAATTTGTAACAATTCTGGGGAAATTCTCCTCATAATTCGAAGTACCCTACTCAGCCCACCCTTATGAGAATGTTGCAGGTGCTGTCATACTTCCTGTGACAATTTTCCCCTACTGTCCCCGTGCATACAGCCTATAGTATAGCTGGCCACCAAACTTATTCAAACTTGTCAAGTTCATACCAACAAATTTTTAATTCAACTTTCAAGGTTTGACTGTGACCAGTGACAATGTGACTGTACCTCACCTGAGATGCCTGGCTACAGTCTCCACTCTACTAAAAGTTTTCCATGTTGAAGATCGATCGGCCAAACTATCATTGCTAGAGCCTTTGTATTAAGCCATGCAGATTCTCCAGTGTTCGGAAGCCATTTTCAATCCCGATCCTGCAAAAAAAGCAGACCTTGCAAATTACAAGAAATTAGACAATATAATTTTCTACCACAGTCCTTGGCTCTTATTGAGCTTTAACCCCGCAATGTTAGGTGCCTGTGCACAAATGCTCAAAATACATCTCGAATACCAGACCATCCAGGTGTGTCCAAAGAGCTTGTCTTCTCTTTAGTTTGTATGGTGGTACATCTCCCTGTCCTTTCACAATCAGGAGACATTACGGATATCATGAAAACTTGTCTCATAAAAGCATCATGGTTGTGACTTTGTCTTTAAAAGACCAATTCTGGACACAACACACAATCTTATGTCTTTGCCAGGCACAACCAAGGAATTTCATACCGACTACCACTTTATACCATTGTCACAATTTCAGTGCATAAAAAGACCAAGTCTTTAATCTTGGAAGCCAGACAGAAAGATCTGTATTCTCCACAAACATTAAAAAAAGGGAGAGGCACCCCTCCTAAAATTCACTCCCACCTTAGGCCTACATGCCTTATCCCTGGCTGGACATAAGATCTAGAATTTCTCCCTCATGATTTTGAAATAATTAGCCAGAGGGCTACCCTCTAAATCTCACCAACCCCTCTTAAATTCGCACTAAATGTCAATAATAACCCCTCCGCACATCTAATGCTCAGACCACGGGACAAATGTACGCACGATGCACAGGGAGCGCATAGCACATGGTCAACAGGTGAGACAATGTATTCCCTTATCACGCCAATGATTTTTGGTGCATATTTTTCAATCGAAAAAACGCTCGAACTATCTATAAAATCTAGTTCACCAGACGTAGAAATACGCATAGAACACAAATATCTGAATCAGGCAACTCGATCACGATGCTTGACCTTCCCATCGACATTTTTTTGAGGAGATGAAACGCCCATTTGTCAAAAATGTGGGCGCCATGACAATTTTTTGCGCACCTGCACAAAAATCATGAAATACTGCATCAAAAGTGAAATAAACGGGTCAATATCGATGTATGTTTGAGCTATGATATATTATCTATCAACTTACCGCCAAAAAAAGTATTTACTTGCGGAAAGAAATATAAAATCGAAGTTTTTTTCGGAGAAATTTTGAAGCCCCCGCTCAGTGAATTTTCCAAGTTGCAGACGATTTTGTGCAACCTCCTTGCGCATGACCGGAACTATTTATCGACGTCATCGCGATGACCTCATCGTTGGGTGTGGTTTAAACTAATTGTGCTTTTGTCCTTGGACAATTCGCTTTCCTGCAATCGAAATGATGTTAGTGGGATCAGTCGGAGACATGAAAAATTGAGGAACCTACAGTGTCATCAAAACCAGTGCAAGTTCTTGGGGAAGAACAGAATCTCGGTCAAGTACTGAACTTGGCACATTTTTCAGTGGGGGGGGGGGGGGGGGACAGTCGGTTAGATTGTGACATCCTTGTCCCGGGGTCATGGATGCACGTACGTGGGAGGTACCTCATACAGCCAATAGTTGTCTCACTGCATGGAGAAGTTCAACCAAAAACAGAAGGGTAATTATGCTATCTCAAGTACGTGTGCATGTGATATATCTGGTACAGCCCATAGTGCTTTCAAGGGCTGAACCTGTCTTCAAGAGCACTAGGGAGAGAAGTTCTGACAAAGACAGAAGAGTCATCGTGCTGTCCCAGGTACATGATTCTGCCACACCCTAAATAGGGAGCTCTACACCAAGTACATATTGTCATAGTAAGATAACAACCTGTCCTCATTGAGACACCCTGAATAGGGAACTCTACACCAAGTACATCTTGTCCTAGTAAGAGGACAACCTGTCCTCATTGAGACACCCTGAATAGGGAGCTCTACACCAAGTACATCTTGTCCTAGTAAGAGAACAACCTGTCCTCATTGAGACACCCTGAATAGGGAGCACTACACCAACGACATAATGGATGATATGAATAAAGACTAGGAAATGCTTTTACTTTTACAGAAAGGCCTAGTGTATTATGGAGTTTCAGATAAAAGTATTTGCTAGTCTTTATTCCTATCACCCATTGTCTTAGTTAGAGGACAGCCTACCAGCGATTGAGACACCCTGAATAGGGAGCTCTACATCTTGTTTTAGTTGGAAGAGCTCTACTCTACATCAAGGATATATTGTCCTGGTTGGAGAACAAACTTCTATCGCTTTAGACACCCTGGCTAGGGCGCTCTACATCAAGGACACGTTGCCAGAGAAGGTGAACAACCCGCCATCGTTTGAGCTGCACATCAAGAGTATCTTGTCCTCGTTGGAGAACAACCTACCTTCTTTTGAGACACCCTGAATAGGGTCAAAATATCTTGTCCAAGACGGAAAATAACCTTTCATCCTTGAGACGCACATATACCTGGGATGGCATGTACACTGTTCACTGCACTGTACTCTCAAAGGATGGTAGGTTGTTCGCCAACTAGGACAAGATGGCCTTGGTGTAGAGCTTCCTATTAAAGGTCTCTCAAAGGATGACAAGTTGTTCGCCAACTAGGACAAGATGTCTTTGGTGTAGAGCTCCCTACTCAGGGTTTATCAAAGGATGGTAGGTTGTTCGCTTACTAGGACAAAATGTCCTTGGTGTAGAGCTTCCTATTCAGGGTGTCTCAAAGGATGGTAGGTTGTTCGCAACTAGGACAAGATGTCCTTGATGTAGAGCTTCCTATTCAGGGTGTCTCAATGAGGACAGGTTGTTCTCTAACTAGGACGAGATGTACTTGGTGTAAAGCTCCCTATTCAGGGTGTCTCAAAGGATGGCAAGTTATTCGCCAACTAGGACAAGATGGCCTTGTGTAGAGCTCCCTATTCAGGGCGTCTCAAAGGATGGTAGGTTGTTCGCCAACTAGGACAAGATGTCCTCGGTGTAGAGTTCCCTATTCAGGGTGTCTCAATGAGGACAGGCTGTTCTCTTGATAGGAAAAGATGTAGTAAGTGTAGAGCTCGCTAGGACTATTGAGGGTCTCAATCAATGGTAGGTTGTTCAACAACGAGGACAAGATGTGCTGATGGACTGGTAAAACTACTCACGCAAGGGACGGTGATATGAGCGTGCCTCGCGACAAGACGGATGAAAAACAAGTCATTTTTGATTTAACTGACAAAGCATATAATTAGCAGCAACAGGTGGACAAAGTGAAATGAAGAATTGAATATTCTCTGCAACAGAATGACAAGGCAATGTGCCCTTGTTGAAATTACTGTAAACTCTTTAATTTTGCAGTTCGTGAAATTCCTAAAAACATGATATTTCACAGTTTTTATTTAGACAGATTAAAATTTATTTCCAAACAAAAACTACTTTTCTGCAATGTTTATCTTGCAAATTGAGGATATATTGATGAAATCCGTGAACATTTTCAAAAAAATGCCTGCAAAGTTTGACTGTTTACAGTATTTCAAACAACGAGAGTATTTTAGGAGGGCACTGCAATAATCAAAGTTCAGGGAAGTGCATTTAAAATTTACAGCACAACAATTCTGAATTTTACGCAGAAAATGTCGAGTGGAAACCTGTGTCAGTAATAAGCCTCAAATGATTGCAAGCATCAGAAGAAAAACATGGCCAATCTCATCAAAGTAACAGCCAAAGAGTCATCTCTGAATACACTAACACTGCAGATGTGTCCTTTGTCCTTTCCTTTTGCACTGCCCAAAGCAGACACGAATTCCAGTTCCAAATTCGCAAGGCAAGTGCTTGATAAAAAGTCCCTTTGAAGTTTAGAATGAGAGCCAACTTTATTCCACAGGTTGAAAAGGCACTACACGATTGCCAATTTTGACTTTAGACAATCTCATTGATGGGACAGAACCAAATTCGTAGTAACGTCTAATTTTCAAGGACATGAAGTAAGTTGAGCATTTGATATTCATCACAGTTTATAATGGATTCTCCTGGTGAATCACTTCAATCTCTCACAAGCACTGCCACAAAAAATTGGAGGATAAAACAGTGACATTTCAGAACTTCAAACAATTTGAATGGTTTTTCCAAAAAAGTATTTCAATTCAACTGTTGAAAGTGCTTGCTGCCATTTAAAAATCTAGGAAAAATCTACACCAATCCCCTGGTTTTGAAATTGATTTCATCAAGCTGTCAGTCAGCCGTGGCCCCAGTTTTGCTCATTTCTCTCAGCAAGATGAGATGAAATGGGAATTTTATACACTTTCTAAATCTCTCGAATGAACTTTTTTTTTTCTTGAACTTTTTTTATGAAGGGCAATTTTATCACAATATCATGAGCAAGAACCTGAGAATGTCCCCAACTAATAGACGAAAGGTCATTTTTATGCCCAACGCACGCTTTTGGATAGGGCTAACATAAAATTGGTTACTGATTTTCTTATTTCATCAAATATAGTGAAAGCTGTGTAAAAGTATCAAAGTACAAAGTTGGGCTGTACACAATAAAAAGACTTCAGTCAAATTTGTCTATAACTATAATAGACTGCATAGCTTCTAGTGGTCTCCAGAAACAGAATATGTCCCAGGGTGTTTGACCTACATTCAAAATCAGGTCATACTGACCTTTGTAGGTCACACTGACCTTTGTGCAAATGACCCCTGCCTGTGATTCCATTATTCTCGACTGAAGGTTTTGTGACGAAATTGTTTGGTATAAAATTGGTCAAAATGGTAAAGGTGTTTTCATCATTCAAAAATGAATCAGACAGTCTCGTTTTTGCAGGTAAAATTTGGAGAAGTATTTAGATTTTTTTCATTGCCAGCTTCATCTGGTTCACTAGACTTTATCTAGTTCACTAAACTTCATCTGGTTTACTAGACTTCATCAGGTTTACTGGACTAAATCTGGTTTAACTTTTTCACTGACTTCATACAGTTGTTTTGCATTGAATCAAACATCTCTCGAGTGAACTAAATTCAATTTTTGAAGTATACGTATTATATTCAACAGGCCGACAACGCCAGACTTCTTGATTTTGAAACGAGAAAAAAAAGTGAGCTCGGAAGCACTAAAAACAACAATTTTAACAATGAACACTGTAACTGTGCAGATGTTTTTTGAGCCGAATATCTGGTAATTATAAACATAACTGCCACTAATTACATGTTTCATTACAATATCTAGAGTGAGAAATTCAAGAAGTGCAAAACTACTTCCAACTATTCGTCAAGCGTTAGAAAATTAGAATATGAGAATATCAGTAAAACCAGCCTTTCCACAAGGTACAATGTACAGCTAATACTATATGTTAACCATCACGCTAATAATCAGAATCCAGAGAATTTACACCAATCCATGGGCATTATGCAGAGGATTTTTTGTCATCAGCCTACCAACTACCAAAACGTCGCATGCAGCCAGACGCCAAGGTCAACAATGATGTCATACCTCTATCAGTAACATGAACACGGTTTACAAGGATTAAGAAATTGATACCTACCTGGACGTATTGGTTGTCTCACTAAACACCGCAAGTGTGGACCAAAAATATGGGCCAAAACTTAGGCAGCAGCCAAGGTTTTGGGTGAAATGACAGCCCACACCGAGCTTATATTGCGAGGTATCAATACCGACGGTGGGGTATCAATTTCTATTCTAAAACACCTCAAATTAAACACCGAAATCTGGTTTTAACTGCTTTTGACTATATTCAGGACCAAGTGGCTATGGTTGCCAAAAGAGACACAGTGCATTATACACTGTAAACAGTGGGCACATTGTAACCAAGGTGTTTTAGAATGTTATGTTTCGTAATTCGCGAGTTTCAACTGGTCTGTTGCCTGCTTGCCTAAACTTGACAGCCACTTTTTGAGAGAAACTTAGTCCAGATGACAACAACCGGGATTACTTAGCAGCATAAGCTTCCTAAAAGCCTAACATTAATGCCAGCCCCTTAAATGAGGCAAACTAGTTAAAAGCCAAATAAAATAAAGGTTTGATTTCACTATTCATATCACAACAAAGATCCAAGGAGCATTCCGAGGACTATCTCAACATTCTCTGCAGACACGTTACATGAATAACAAAGCAGATACCCTAGATTCATCAATCTAAGACCGTTATTAATATCTAATATATAAAACTAGATAATATTCACAGAGTTAGCCGATGCCATTTGACATGTTTAATTTGGATAGACAATGGGTTGGGGACACCAAGTCATCTGACGATCATGACCTTGCGTTCCGCCTTGGCCTTTGTCCCAATTTCGCAGAAATTCATCAACCATTCTTTGATTGGTAAAACTAGAGTATTTCTTATTAAAGTGCTGGGACTAGGTCTTCTAAAAAATTATCTCGCAATGGAACAGGGCTATGTTGAGAAAACTTCCAATTCTTTTGAATACCCACCACCAAAACCAAAGGTCGCAACTTTCTATCTCTCCTTTACTGTAACTTGGATGTACAGATATCACAGGTTAACACCTTAAAGGCCTACGCCATTCACGTTTCAGTCTGTACAAACAGTAGAAATAATCATTGGTGCTGCACAGTATTACCAGACATGTCAAATGTTATGAAACTCGACCAAAAAGTATATCTGTATTGGTCCATACAACAGCAATGATCAAATTTATATTTAATGTGAATTTAGGTGATAGAAAAATCTTAAATTCTATTTCAAATTTCAATTTTTTAACAAACGGTGCAGGCGTTTCCCTTGCCATCACCTCATACATGAAAATTTCACTATATAAATCAGCCAAATTCTTTTAGTATGAAGAAATCAACTCATCTCTCGAAATCAAATAGTGCCAAACAGATTCAGACTGAAAAGTGCACTAGCATTCATGCATACACAGCTTGTCAACCACTAGAATACTTAAGAGAATTACAGGTAACCAAACAATACAAGTCCATCAAATCATTCTCTAATGTCACCAAGTAGTAATAAATGCATCCTGTAGGATACAATCTCAATTTCAGAGCTTGGGCCACTTTTTTATTTCTTTATCAATGCAACAGCCGCCCCTGAATTTATGAGAATTTCATAGCATCTTGCATACAGTCTTCACATCTTTTCCATAGATTCAATGAAATTGATAGACTTGTACAGTGTACATTACATAACTTCAATAGAACATATCCTATATATATCTGACCATACCCTTATCTTCAGAACCATGTCATAAAATAACACCATCACCATACGGGCCCCAGATTTCTTAAGATGAAGAGAATATGCATACTGTTTATTCAAGTTTTAAATTCAATTCTAACAAACCAACAAAATTATCACTGAAAATCAGCTTTCGCAACCATTTTAGAATCAGTCAACAGGTGGTCATTTGGCAAACCAAATGTTTCAAAAACTGAAGAATTTCTTTGGAGAACTGCCTTTCAATTTGTAATCATTCAGCTTTTGTACATATTTACATACTGCATGTACTGTTCGATTTCTTTTCGGATCTGGAACCCCTGTCACCCAATATAACACTCCTCTCATGTCTTGCAGAACAAAATACTCAATCACTCTCAGCAAGAATTTCAAGCAAATTCGAGTTAGAACTGAAGCCATAATTGACACAATGCTCTACAAAATAGAAACAAACGCCGCGAGGAGAACAATCCAATGGCAAACTAAAATAGAAATTTGATTAAATACAACTATAATTACTAATGATTTCAATAGTCGTTATGACTTTTGTTTGGCATCCTCCAAACAGACGAGGTCCAATGCCAATGGCGGCTACCACTTCCTTCCAAGTATTTTCCCAACACCTGACGGATATCAACGCTCCGATGCTGCGGGCAGAGAGCACACGATGCAGGACTTTCCATACAACCAGTTTAACGCTTTCCAACTAGAGGCGATTGGCTACAGAATAGGAAATTAACAGAGCTTACAACTGGCCTCAAAGTCCAATTCTTACATCATAAGTCCTTTTTCATTCTTGAATTTCAACCTTAATTCAGACCAAAACCATATTCATCAATATTTCGCAATTGTACTTGTTTATAATGATTTTAAATAGGTCATCCAGCTAGTTTGAAAGATTAGGCCACACTCTGAATTTCCTACTCTGTAGCGGCCCTAGATTTAATATCAGAGACCAAACGAATTGGTTTAAGACAATATACCATAATGTCCATATCTTGTTAGACTCGAAAGAATACAGAATTTTGCACAAAATATCTCTCAATATCTTTCCAAATGTTCAACCAATCTTCTTTATATCCTTTTGGTCCCATCTATCGTCCATCTCATCTTACCGCACAATTCAATCAGATCATAAAATTATTCATGCAAATGTGATTCCCTGCAGTTGTTTCAGCAAGGATGAAGTAGATTCAGAAAACGCTCCAAATATTCCTAACAATGTTAAAAAGAAAAATCCTTTACATGCACTCCCAGTCACACCAGCATTATAATCTTAGGATGACCTGACTGAATTGTGGTTACAACCCCACAAACTCCAGCCTAAATTCCGCAATACATGCACTTTCAACGACCATTATAGTGAACTTGACCAGTTGACTCCATGTGAGAAGTCAAGAGGGCAAACATCCAGTTTTCTTTCTTCCATGCAAACGCTTCCTTGCTGGAGATTCTCATCCTGCAAAAGTGGCTATGTGCAACATTACGTACACACATGATAAGCCACGTTCCTCCTGCCTGCACCATCCGCTGTCGATATCACCTCATCAGTCCTGATTCCTGGGATGACTATAAGATGGCGCCACCATTTTTCATGCTTCCTACCTTAGGAATAGCACTATAGACGTCTCTGCTGGAGGAGCCACCTGCCCTCTCACAGAGCAAAAGATCTTCTCTTGTTGCTGTCAGAACCGAGCGCCCCTCATTCCTGGGCGAACTTCCAACTCCATCCGACCCGAGCATAGGCTCCCGCCTACTCAATGCTAGGAATTGGTTCTGATCGATCGCTTCTAGAGGGCGCTCTCGTGTGTGAGGTCACTCCCATTGCTGGTGTGATCCGGCTGACAGCCGACTAGTACTGTGAGAATTGTCCGCCTTGTGACAATGGCTGTGACTGCATGTATGCCCTGTCGCCCTGGTACGTTGAGTCCTGGGATAGTAGCACATCAGCCTGGGACTTGAATTCGTCCCCTATGTAGCTGTCCTGGAGTCAGAATAAGAGAAATGGTAAGCTAGCAATTCAACAAGAAAAGCTTTACTTTTTTCTGGCATAATATTGATAAACCCTCTTTTACTAAACCCCACTGATAAGTTCTAAATTTTGTCAGAGCATTTTTTACAGAGGTCATTAGCAGGCTTAAAAATGCATACGATTTCTTCACTTACGAAAACGTTGATGACTGTGAACTCAGAGTTTAACAGATTTTTAAAAAAATTTCTAGATAGGCTCAAGGGACTCGCATTCAACTCGAGTTCCAATCAAAGTCCGCCCAATCGGAACGTTGAACATACCTGTGACAGTTCAACCTGAGATAGTCCAGGTTGGCTCATTTGGAAAGGCTGACTCATAGACAGTCCACCCTGAGTCAGGGGGCCCTGTGAGTAAGGCTGTGTACCTTCCTGAAATAGAAACGCATCAATTTATCTCAGATCTTCTGAAGGATAAGAAATTGAGGCAGACGCATTAGCTTTGTTATTGAATCTCACTGAAAATATTTTCTGTACGAGTAATTCTACAAAGTCTTGGATACAATTAAGCATTATTTACAGTGTATGAAGCACTGTAATTTGCAGTGTATGAAGCACTGTTCTGGTGGCAGCGGGTCTTTAGGTGTTGTCAGTTGTCAAAATATTGAGAAAGAATCGGTGCACCTACCTGACTGGCTTGGCTATTGACAGATTGCGAGTTCTGCGTGAACTGCGACTGGCTGTTCTGCATGTTGCTGTACCTTGGCGGCTTGGTAGGCCGCCTGGTATTACCACGGGTCTGTTTTGGCATGCTCCTCATACCAGCTGCAAAGAAAAGTGAGAAGTGTCACTGACACGCTGCAAAGCTAAATTATTTGATAATTTGCAAATGAGGTCGGACTCCAAGAGTGGCTCATTGGATGCAATCTAAAAATAACAGTAGCACTGGCATCAATGGTTCCAGTCCAATTATCCTGTTGTCAACTAGAGCACATGACTCCTACAAGTTTCTGATACCTAAGGAGCCAGTTTTGAACGATATTACAACACTGTTAGGATTGGAATCAAGCAAAAGTACTGTGCGTCTGCTGAATAATCATTAAAAAGAACGGGACATTACTCACCATTTGGAGGAGGTTGGTTGAAAGGTGGTCCATTCGGTGGTGTCATGAACATTCCAACGGGGACAGGCAGGTGTACGTTATTAGCCATCATGGTGCGATTCTGCCCGATGTAATTCAGTTGGTCGTGGTGACGTACAAACGGATCAGCTCGATTAAAGTTTGGTCCCCCACCTCCGTTCATGTGTCCTCGGTCGTAGACGCTGCCAGGTATCATAGCTTCCCTCGCATCATACATGGTTGTTATCATGAAGCGACCGCCCTGAAAGTCAACAATTTACGAATATACAGAACAAAACAAAAATATGACGGCCGAGTTGAGTGAGATCGGGCTTATATGGGACGAGACATCCAAGCCTGCAAAAGGCAGAAAGAGGTGGACAAACCCTACCTACCATGAAGGATGAACAGCCATAAGCAAGTATACCGAATATACATCAATCCGACAGTATTTAAATTTTCCAAAACCCACTATGGCATATGCCACAAAAAGTTAACAATGTCCGAATTTACTGCCCGTTCAAAGCCCAGTCTTAGAAAGTCTCCTATGAAAACTTACCGGGTTAGTGGCATTGACGAGTTTCCTTGGCTTGCTGAACTGAATCATGCTCTCCTTGAGGTTATTGAGAGGCCCCTCGACCAACACCTTGTTCTCCTTGTAGTGATTCAACAGATGATTCCACAGCGACTGCTTCGACAACACCTTCGGATTGCCAACTACTACGATACCAAACCTTGAGAAGATGAAAATATTTTAACAGGGCATATGGATTTGATATTGAATGGAAGCCAAATCTTGAAGGAGCTGGCAAGCCATGCAGGCAAAAAAGCACTTTTGCTCAGGATTGAAAACTTTCCAACTTAACTTCATGGGAATTTTCAAGTGACTTGTCATTCTTAGCTTGCAATCAAACCTACCTTGCCCTTGTCAAGGCCACATTCAGACGACGTGGGTCATTCAAGAATCCAATACCCTGGTGTTCATTGGCACGCACGCATGACAGCACGATGAAATCCTTCTCACGGCCCTGGAAAGCGTCCACGCTCGCAACTTCAATTTCCTGCAGGAGAAATGTAAATACTGAATATAAATTTGAAGTTTGCTAAGTAGAAACTGAACACTATTCACTTATCATAGATAACACTGTCTATCGGATGTACCAAAAGCGTGTTGAAGTAGTGCAAAATTCGTAGCCTGACTGGACTAAAGCTAACCCACCTGATAAAGTTTGGAATTCATCTTTCCACTGTACTGCATGTACTGTACAATGAATGCACGCTGTCCCTCGTACGGCGTGATCACGCCGATATGCTCCGGCTTCACACCGCCTTGAATCAGTTTGGTCACGATCTTCTCGACATTAGCCGCCTCCGTCCTGTTCAAGTATGACGTTCCCGAGCTGGCTATCTCCTCCTGTCCAGAGGTGGCGTAGAAAAACATTGGCTTGTCTGGTTGTGGCCAAGGGAATTCAAGGTGTGAGCGAGTTCTATCACCTGAAAACAGAGACAAAGATCATTCAATGCCAAAAAATAAAAGCCAATGCCTCTCCCCAGACAATCAGGGTTCTTCTTTTTAAACAGGTTCCACGACCTGATGGAAACAACAAGGTGTTTTCAAACCAACACACACAATATCAACTCAATAACTCAAATTATTTTGAAACCAATATATTTCTTCTCAATAAACAAACAAGCATAGATCAAATATACCAAGAACAAACGCATCACTTGTCAACGGATATCTAAAATACCATATTGCACAAAAATCAATAAAATACGCAAGTTCATTGTAATTTGAATGCACACCTACGACTTATTATAGATTACAGTATCTGACATGATTGCCATCTCATCCAAATCAATACAATCAATGACACACTGTCAATCTGGAAATATTCACGTGCCTTTCATTATTGTGTTTAACCTGTTTATAGACAATCACAAAAATATATTGCTAGAAGCGACTTACTGGCAGTGACTCCATTCTGCAGTGAACCCTCATAGAAGATGTTCGATGGGAAGGCACTGAGGGATGGATGCATCCTGTATTGTACCTGCAATCGTATCGGCCTGCTGCCGAGAACCACCAACCGCTCGAATAGGGACTGTGAAAGTCCAGCTCTAGCCGCCTTTTTACACATCACAACTGGCCCGAGCTGGCAATGGTCACCCACAAGAATTAGCTGTAAAAAGAGAGACAAAGAAACAGAGTCAGCAACTGTTAAAATTCATCCTGTAGTAATAGTACTATTGTATTTTCACTCCTCAACCCAAATCTTGATGCTATTCTACATCAAGCGTGTCCAGTTGCTTGACCCCTGATGGTGCTGCACTAATACAGAGGAATAGCGTCTGTTGGCTATTTGGTGGCAGTGAAGAAAAAGTGGACAGATCAGCTACTCACCTGTTTACATCCAAGAACTACAGGAATCATGCATTCGGGTTCCGTCGCCTGCGTACTCTCGTCTATCAGGACGCAGCGGAAGTTCATCTTGGCCAAACGGGGGTCCCCAGCACCAACACAAGTACAGCAAATCACATCAGCATTCTGAAAACAACAAGAGAGAAAGTTAAAGGGTGACTATCAAGACAGGTCGGTCAGATTAGGTGATACAACGTTGCCAATAGAGGTCTCTCCTATCTTACTTTTCATCCAAACTTTTTGTGAACTATCATCAAAACATTGTTGAAGAAAACTCAATGCTGACCTGCAGGAGTTCCTTTTCACATTGTTTCTTCAGAGACCTGTACCGTCTCTCATCAGTAGAGGACAGCTCACCAGTCTCATCCTTCAGCTGCTGCAGCTTCTTCAGCTCTTGAAACCTGGAAAAGATAACAAAGATAAAAAGAACTAGCCTTTTCAATAATGAAGCATTTTCTCATGAAATGGACTATAGTTCCAATTATGTTCTTGCTCATGTTCACTTCTTGGGGATGATTATCATCCTAACTTAAGACTCCAGAATCAGAGATTTGAAAGGCCCATCGAGTCCTCAAACAGTAGAGGGAGCTGAGGACTTGCCTGGCCAGGAACTGAACGAAGATGTCTTGATATTCACACAGCACTTCACCCAAATTCCTGAACAACCAAGGATTATGCTCGGATCTCAAGAGGCTTGACTTCAAACAAGTATTTGTAATCCTCATGAATAACCAACACTTCCACTAAACTTACCCTTCCATACTCATGACCTGATTATGCAACGCCAAATACGCCACAGGTGAATCGATAGCCTCCCGGCTCTTGGCACACAGACGCACAACCTTTAGCCCAGTCTTATGAATCTTCTCTGTGAGTTGGTCGACAGCAATATTTGATGGCGCACACACGAGGACTTGGCCATTAATCTGCTTGGTCAGGTGATAAACCAAGGCAGCCGAAGTCACGGTTTTACCAGTGCCTGGTGGCCCCTGCAGATGGAAAATACAATATATATCAACAACTCATCTCAACCATCACAAGCAAGTCTTTGTCACAAGAAAACAAGCAATATATATTTACCCCTCAACTCAGATATAAACAAGCAATGAAGAACAATTCTGTCTATGAAGTCAACTGAATTTGAGCCCAAAGAAGACAGTATCTGAAATTTTTTATACCTGAATTAAACTCAGAGGTCTCTGCAACACGGTTTTTACAGCATATCTCTGCGAAGAATTCAGCTCGGGTAATCCGGGTGCATTGAACCGCTTTGGTAGTTGGCATCTGTGGACGACGTCCTCTACCTCGTGACCGAGCAATTTGTGGTAGATGTACGGCGAAACAGACGCATCATCGACGGCAAACGTTTTCAAAGCAGACTGCATCCTGTTGGAAAATAATAAACCATGTTCAACACAGAAGTTCGGCAAGTCCATACAAGTGTAATCTCTCACGATTACAATGATGATGCATGAAATGTTCCAAAGCTTAAAAGTTGGCAAGTTTGATCATTTTCAATAGGCAGTAGACTAGATATCCTCTTTGCTGCGTAACTTCAATGATTAAAATGCATTCACAATTTTTAAAGTTCACGTTGACAGCACATTCGTGAAAATCGCTTGGTGCATGACAGGCATACTGGTCTACCAACCATATCCTTCAACATTTGGATACAACTCAAAACACACAATTCACTCACCTTTCAAATGATGTAGCTTTCCAAACAAAGTCGACCACAAAGTTCTTGGTGCATTCGGCTGGAGCGTCAGCGCTATTTTGCATCTCCACCGCGACCTCATCGGTCAAGTCTGACACTCTTAGTAAAGGAAAACAATTGGCAACTGGGCGCATACAGAATACCACGAGAATGGAAGATTTGGATTTTTACAACAAAGTCGATCCCTTCTGCAAAGGCAAAAATTCAGAGCAACCCAAGAACCAAGAAGATCACAACTGCATTGCGTAGTTAGTACAAGAAAGAACTGTCTGCAGATTTTTAAGCTGTGTACTGATACAGCTTTTTAGATTGAAATATCCAAATTAACTACAATGATCCATGATTTCATATTGGTAGAAAAAAGATACTGTCAGGAATCTTGATAACGTGGCCGACCCCAGACCAGGGTTTATGATCATCGCCAAGATAGCGCAAACGCAGCTCGTCACCGTGCATAAGTTTCATTTCTGAAAAGAAAAAGTTGTCGATTTACGAGAAAAGGAACAACCCTATCACACCTGTCATTTTACAAGATAAGAGTTAAAGCGGAGTACAACAACTGAAATCTTGGCCCTAAATTGTATGACCGTCCCTTCGGCCTACTGAAACCCCTTAATTTGAAGGGTGTTATTCAGAAACCAGGCACTTGGAACCCCTTGCCTCTGACATGTCTGAGTAATTGTGATGTCCATAATCAACCAGGATAATTTGAAACTTCCCCTTTCTTGTTTTGTGACTTTTTCAGAGAACATATACATGTCCATGCAGAATTCATGGATTTTCACCTTTAAAAATAATGCTATCAGTCATGCAGTTTTTTGCTGACAGAGGCAGTACTCTGGCAAACAAACCAACCTTCATTTGCCTTCGGGAAATTGAAGAACGCCACCTTCTTCTTGTTGAGGCCGACAACCCACTTGACAAGAATGCCATCTTGCGTTTGCGATTCCTTCAACTTCTTGTCATAATCCGATTCTAATTTCACGAGAGGCCCAAAGATATTCTGGTACTGGTAAGCGTCTTCGTATCGCAGTAGGACTTGCTGGGGTTCCTCATCAATGCCAGGTTTCTCCAGGTCTTCTAGCGTTGCCTCCGGGTTATCCTGTAAATAAACAGCATTTTGTTACGACAGAGTTGCAAAGGGTAAAAATCCGGATTCTTCTCAAATGTTTTCATGATGGTGGGGGCTTGATTTCTAAGATGGTGATTACCTTCCACAGTTCCTCCAACTTGTTGATCTGCATGGCCGCAATCTGTCTCGCACGGAGTTGTTCCTGCTCTAAAGGAACCTTCACCAACCAGGCAAGCAGCTGACGATCTTGAATCAGGGGTTGCCATTGGGCCGAATCCCTAAGAAGGTAACAAAACATTGTGATTATGTACAGGGTCACTTGGTATCCTTAAGCAAGACACTTAAGCTTTCTTGCTTAGTCCCCACCCAGGTGTATAGATGGGTAGCAAGCTTGTCTGGGAAGTTAACTGGTGATGGACCAGGGGGAGTGATACTCCCAGTGGCTCACTCGGGATAAGCATCAGCACTAATGAGTTGGTCGTCTGCTGTGGTAATAGCCCTGCAGACTTTGACTGCAGGGCCTCTTATAGTGGTGCATTGCGTTTGTTTTTTAGTCATAGAAAACTTTGTTCAAAAAAGTTCATCTTTATGTTCTCGATAACACGACACTGCACAATGTTTCCAATTTCCTACAGTGCTTTGCAGGAAAATGAGCATTAGAGTTAGACCTAAATAATCAGGCCTATTTCTAAGGCTCATGTACCAAATACATTGATCAATATGCTGCGAGGCCATGGATTCAGATGTTTACATCACATATCTATTTACAGATTATCTGTTTTCCAGAATCACATCAATGATTCAAATCTACTGTGCACAATAGTAACAACAGGCACACTACTGTATTTGGTTAAAAACCCTCAAGGCTCTTATTTCCATTTCCATATACTTTGATGAGGCACGGACAAGATACAAAACCCTCGGAATGTTTCTCACATCAAAACACATGCATAATGATTTTTATAGACTCATCTACGCAGTTAGAAATTGCATATGAAGACTCGACAGAAGGAGAAAAGTAAGGAGGATGGCAACACCCTTTTTCTGATGCAACAGCTAAGCAACCAACTGATTCAAACTGCACATCAATCATATCACAAGCAGCATCCTCTGTTTTGCAAGCAACAAGTAAAAATTGATGATGAAACTTGAAGTTTGGGCATAAACATTGTATGTCAGAACTTACCAATTCATGTCACCAGTACGAGTAGCGCAAGGTTGCCGGCACAATAACATTACAACAGAATCCGCCTTGGCTGGGATGAAGCCAAGCAAGAAGATGTTCTTGCATCCACAAGCGTAACACTCTAGAACAGTCTCTCCCAGCGGGCCTTCCTTGTGCAGGGTAACCTCCTTGGCTTTGGCACGGACCAGGTGGTTCACAATATGACTGAAGAGAGATCAGAAACCGAAAATTACTTCCCACCAGGCCTTCACATGAAAAGCAGTTGTGTAACATGATAGATAGGCAGTTTGAGGGGCAAGGAATTTCCATTTTTTATAACCAGTACTAAGACTAAGACATGCCATGTATTCAGCACTGTTCATCAACTTCTCACTCCTTTGACCAGCACCTGGGCCTGACATGACTGAGGCATTTTGGGTGGCAAGGCAGTCCCATTTTTGATGACAATACTAACTAGGACAATCATTATGTTTATGAGATATTACAACTGAAGGTCAGGGATTTTGGGTGTGCAGTGTATACACTATGACCTATATTTTAATGGTTTTGTACAAAGTCAACAAAACCACGAAATAAAATGACTATGAATACTTCCTCATTGAGCAAACAGGTTTGTGTCAATAGATACGTCATACCTACAAAATCATAATAATGGGATTACCACTTGTAAAAACACAGAACTGGAAAACACAAGTGGTTTCAAACCACAACATCTATGTTAGATGTGGTACAAAAACTATCTCTTTAATTTTAGTGAAAGTCCGAACAACAGTATACTTGAACATGTAGGTCACTTCAATGAAGGGTCCTGTAAGCCGATGAAAACGAAACTATATTTGAATCCCCATTAACATTTCCAATTACGACAGCGGTAAAGGAAATGTTTCAAACTGCAGAGATAACATTTTCTGGCCGGCCACCTAAATGTAGGCCTGAAGTAACCCCTATTAACTCGCATCTGTCCAAATAGCTTCTTGTATAGCCTGTGCCGTCACGATTCTTCTAGGCTATTACTGTCTCAACTCAGCAGACACTCTGGGGGATTTTAACTGGACGATAACCCACTCTAAAATCAATGTCAGTCACAAATTTCCCTTGGGGACAATGCCAAATGTACGAGATCTTGAAATGACGGCACATATCCTCATTACACCAGAAGCAAAATGAATGCCAAAATGAGCATTACACAGTGCACTTTACTATGGACTTAATACTGCAAATTGCACTTAAGAAGAAACTAAGTGTAACTTGTGGGCTATTTTAAACATTACACTGAGGGATGGACACAACTACACCAAGATACACAGAAACTGGCTGGTGGCACAACACTTGAGGTTTTTGTCACATAACTTTCTTTGCCGTCTAAGGAAACAGGCTTAACGGCAAACAACGTAACGAGTACAGATGTGGCATACCTTCCAGACGTGTTTCCTCTCCCATTGCAGAACCACTTCTTGGTGGAGTTGCACATCACCACACAAGCCGGGTCATGGATACCACAGTACCTGAAACGAAATAATGATAAAAGATTACATGAGTTGGGTTGACTTAAAAGTGGAGTTTCATTTCATTCATTCATTCAGAAAGGGTATACATTGGCTGCCAATCCCCAGCAATTGACTGAGTGATGGCAGTGCATTTTTTGTAAACGTTTTACAAGAAACGTTAACCTTGCTGTTAAGACTCTAAAGGTCAATACCAGGAATCTTTGGTCCTATTCCGAGATGTTCTGCCTCACTCTTGTACCTCTGTACTGTCCAAAAGTGATAAAACCTCCATTTCTTTTGTTTCAAGGATCAGGAGCAGACGACAGAAAATGCCTCTTTTTGATTGAAACTGCCTTTTGCAGAATGTACGGTCCACATTGGTGACAAAGATTCTGCCCATTATGCCCCCAAAGCTTAATCACCGATTGGCACCACTGTTGATAATTCTTGTTTGTATCATACTGATTGATACACAGTCAACATTGACCCAATAAAAACTAAAGGTCACAAACCATTTTTGATAAGTAATTTATGTGGAATCAGGGTAAGTTATTGCCTCCTGACGACATGTGTACTATCAGTATACATTACTATAATTTCAAAAACCTATGTATGGATCGACCATTCATATGGTTCAATAGTTAGTAGGACAAGGTCTAAGGTTGTACACAATCATGTACTGCAACAGATGCGCAACTGTACACATGGACATAAACCCTCCATCATATACAACCATTCTAATCCAATTCATCATCACAGGCAGCATGATTTATTTCAAAATTTGCATTTTTACTTTGAGTTTGGTTAATACTATATGTGTAGACTCAAGGTCACTGAGCCTTCGTGGCCACGTCAAGTGCATACTGCAACAGGTGACATTGCCAGCAGCAAATAAGATATCAGATTGTACAACAATATACACAAGATTATGTTGGGTGTTGATATGAAAGTATTCCACACCCAAGAAATGACAATTTCAAAAATCCATTGAGGAAAACGTGTAGAATTTGTAAACACTGTTTGAAGTCTAGGCAATCCCTTCAGTGTGGCTAGATTTACATACATGATATGATGATACCTGTTCCGATTTTAGCGGGTACCATAACAACAGCCTCTGAGAACATGAAACATGTCATGTGTAATGTAGAATCTCCTGCCCCCATTCCAATATTGATCCACGACACCAGAACATCATCATTGCAGTGCAACGTATCAATATCTTTTATACCAACATGTGTCCATGTTCTCAGATTCCTACAAGTAGATAACACTAAACACCATGTGCGGCACAGACACACAAAACGGAAACTCTATATGTCGTTATCAATCCAAAA
Organism: Lineus longissimus; assembly: GCF_910592395.1. NCBI lineage: Eukaryota > Metazoa > Nemertea > Pilidiophora > Heteronemertea > Lineidae > Lineus > Lineus longissimus. Next base: position 19,440,898 of record NC_088309.1, on the reverse strand, counting down.
TCATGTTAATTTTATAGATATTTAATGGTAATGTACAATGGATGACAAACTTCTGCGTTTTATATCCAAGATTTATGTCACCATATAATACTCCAGAAATAAATAGTCTGACTGCTTTAGATCGGCCAACATGTGAATTGTAAGCAGTTTAAAAATCGTCAATCAAATAGACCCATTAGATTAAGAATAACTGAGGACTTCTTTATTCCTGGACTCATATAAAATTAGTCTAAGTATAATATTAATGATAATCTCACGAATTCCTTGATCGTCTTGTACATAAAAAATTTGCAGCTTACACCCGACCTGTAGACATTCGCACAAATACATGTACCTGAACGGTTTTTATAGCAGTTTTTCGATCATTTTTATTAAGTGTCAAAACACAAGGACATCACAAGTGGCCAGATTTGACTTTTAAGTTTTGAATTTTTCGATAATTTTTATTTAGTGTCAAAACACAAAGACATCACAAGTGGCCAGATTTTACTTTTTCAATAGCAAGTGTACTTTAAATATAAAGCACCTGACACATTACTTTAAATTGCCAAAATGACACAATTTCATTCTCTTGAGAAAGAGGCCACGATGAATTCTGTGGTGTTTTAAAACCTATTCACCTATTGTATGAAACCCACTCCAATGTTACACACCTCAAGCTTCCTCCTTATCACCAGCATCACTTGCACCAAAGTGCCTGATGAGGCGCACACTCAATGGTACATGTTGCAGATATTTCGGGGTTGGTGCCTTTATGGCATTTCCATGATGTCAGTTCATACACTGATTATCTTTTGACAAATGAGTATCAATATCATAGACTAGATGAAGCCAACTTGATCAGTGTATTGTGTATAATAAATACACCTCAACTTGATCAGTGTATTGTATGTTTATTAAAATTGATCTGATTCTGAACTGCCCAGCATGCATCCTGATTAGTGATTAGCAGCACTTCAAATATGGTTTCGATTATCAAACAGCAGCGCAGGTGTGCAATATATGACATCAATCGACACTCTAGGTTGGCGATTCACGGAATCAGTCGAATAACATGAATGAGGTCAATCAATAACGAAGCTAGATTTCACTGGGAAGACAGCCAATTGGGATTTTATGCAATAGAAAATTTTGAAAGGATATTTCCAAGATCTGTACGCCTTGAGGAAGTGATGAATTTGTTGCCACAACATGTACATCAGCAAATATACATGCTTCTAGTTCCCAATTGCGTGTCCCAAGTATCAACCAAGCTCAAATTTCACCCGACTTCCATCAGTTCAATTCAGGGAAAACATACACATGTACTATATGACCACGACCTACATGTATGTCCTGTTAATTAAATATGATTCCAACATTGAGCAACCTACACTTGACTTACTGCATGCGTTCTCTTTTTTTAGACTACTTTTCAAATTCCTTAGGTAAGCCCATGTACATTGCAACGATCAGGGAAGTTGAGTAGCACGACAATATGTGACCCTGTGCACAGTGAGACTTACGCGCATGCATGCTTCGGCAAATCCTTAAGATAGAACTGGTCTTCTTCTTCATCTTCAAAAGTGAGTTCCCCGACGCCTTTAGTTGCAGACTGTAGCTCAGATTCCAACCCATTTGGAAGGTGTTCAGCACCATTCACCTGAAAATATTGATGTTCAGAAATGTTTGTGTTAAAAATGTTCACACTTCCAGTGCTGCGCTTGACTCTACCATTGTACTGGTGTCCAGGACATGGGGGCCATAGGCATAAGTCCGTATATTGTCATCATTCTCACTGGACGCTGGGCGGAGCGAGATCACGGTGCACGTCTGATTTGTCCAGTCGTTTCGATCCTAAGCAAATCTACCTTTTCGAAGAAGTTTGTACTTCTAGGGGCGCTGACCAGTCATGCATTTTATCTGGAACAAAGGGTCACCGTGGCTTATGGCATTGTCCAAAGCCGCTTAGGCCTTCTGACATGTTCTGAGTGTGTGAAGTTGATTTTTTATGCCCATGGCAGCTACGGTAACGGTATCACCCAGTAAGGCGGTATGCCTATAATAATGGGCATGGCTCCTACTATACTAGTCCTACAGTATTAGTATTCTTCAAAAAGGTCTCATCATGCCTCATCATGGACATTAGGCTATTGAACCTATAATTACCTGACTCTGACTCTGCCCAGCATCAAGCTGGGAGGCCTGCGTTTGCGACTGGGTTTGGGACGGAAGTGTAAAATCGGTGTAATCAAATTCCGACCCCTGCGTGTCGGCTCCGAGAAGTTCCGTTTCCTCGGGATCGAAAAACGTCAGGGTATCTGCCGTCGGCCCGTAAGTGTCTACACTGCTCATCTTACATCTGCGTGTTCTAACACTTCTCTACTAACATTCACAACACTTGATTAACAAATTGAGCATAGATCATTAGTTATTTCGGTGAAAATTCCTCAATCAGTGGTCTCCGTTTTCTCGCAACGACACGCCATGGCAAGGGCCTTGTAAAATACGTCATCGAATTCTGCTGAATTTAAATCGCCACACAATCACCGCATGATTTGATGACGTAGTTCACTCATGCCGAATTCGGTGGAGACAGATTTGCATGAAAAAAGCTTAATATTTCCCGTTTTGCACAGTTTTTATCGTTTTAAATCCGAATTAGAAGTATCTGACTGAAGATCTGGTATATAAGGTTCATTTGTGGTGAGCAGTTTGTGTTATTTTGTTTTATACATCACGAATATGAGGTGTTTTGTTTTCCAATCTGGACCACTTTCATTCTATAGGCCTATCAGACCATAACGGCAGGCCTCATACCAGGCGGAGAAAGTCACTGCTAACCAAACAAACCTAAATATAGGCACAACGAACAAAGAAGACCAGGCGGAGGGAGCCACTGCTGGCCCAAACAAACCTAAATACAGGTACAATGAACAAAAGCACACCACTGTCACCAGGCAGGCGGAGAAAGCCACTTCTGGCCCAAACAAACCTAAATATAGGCACAATGATTAATGAACAAAATAACATGTGGTGTGCGACCATGCGGTCTTTTGTTTGCTGCTAGTTTGTTGTGGCCAGCAGTGGCTTCCTCTGCCTGGTGTAAGGGCCTCTATGTACGAGTGTCGGTACGTTTTAGACGGGTGCGTAAGAAAGCAGGAACGGACCAAAACGGGCTGGATCGGGCCGGAACGGAGTTAAAATTTGCCGAAACGGAGCTTTTAGTGGTTTTAAATGGCATCTATACTAGGCAAGATAGGGCCCCTGAATTATAAATTATGTTCATATAATGAAGATCAAACTTCTTTTCCATGATAGCCCCTAAATATTTAAATTTAATGAGGACTAAATTTACTTTCACACAGAGCTGAAGTGACGTCATCAGTTCTTGTGCAGTATAAGTGCTGTCTGCTACCGGAATCGGCCTCGACCAAATCAGGCAATATCATCAATATCACGATGGAAAAGAAGTCTGATCTTCATTATATGAACATAATTTATAATTCAGGGGCCCTATCTTGCCTATAGATGCCATTTAAAACCACTAGAAGCTCCGTTTCGGCAAATTTTAACTCCGTTCCTGCCCGATCCGGCCCGTTTTGGTTCGTTCTGGTCCGTTCCTGCATTCTTATGAACCGGGTTTAGACAATGGGAGACTGATAAAATATGGGAGAAGATTTCTAAAATCCCAAACCTGCTGTTGTCTTGTGATGTCCTTTCATTGCCTGCCTCGAAGTCGAGGCCATGTAGTATGAACACCACCCTTGTTCGCCCAGTACTGGAGTACTCATCAGAACAGCCTGGGCTTCAAGGCAACCCTGCTTCCTTGGACTTGGAGAAAGTTCTAAGTACTGCTGCCAGATTTGTAAAGAGTAAGTACTGGGACAAGGCACCAGGAGCAGTCACCCAACTCCTAACACAGATGCAGACCAGCAAGCATATGGCCTGGAATAGGAAACTTTGCGCAACTTGAGTTGGACTTTGCGTCACCCCTCTAGCACAACGATTAATACGTCATTGCCTGTGTTGACGTACTTTGTCAGGGTATTGAGGATAACATGATGGCATCATGATGTCCCTGTGCTCCTGGGAGCTTGTTGCTTGTGCATCAATCTGCACAAAGATAATCGCTGCGCCGAGGAAACTAATATTGTTGTGTTGAAGGTGACTTGCCAGCTGAGCAACCAGCTTGGTAATAATGCCCTTGTCAACTCCGTTGGTCCTCTACGCAATAGAATTTGATCAGTACCAACCAAGTTTTATCTGCAAAGGTTTGGTAACTTGCTCATGTACAATCGTCAATTCAATAGTAAACTAAATCTAAATGGTTGAGAGAATCACCAGCCTAAATGAAGTTGACTGCTTCTTTCTTATTCTTTTTCTTGTTTTTCAATCAAATTAGTTATTCCTGGTTCTCAATGGCGAGGCTAAATTAGTTGATGATTCAACTTAGTGAGAATATCACCACATTTACATGTCATTTTTATCATTTGAAGGAATTACCAGTTCAGTGGATTACATGTAGATGACAGCACTGCATTGATTTATCATATTCTGTATAAGCACCGTGATTAAATCACGGGTTTAACATGGAGGTAGTCTGGCCAGTCGTAGTGGTACATACATGTATACGTATGATTTCAACTCAAAAATTATGTATCACAGACCATGTGAGTGGAAGAATTGTTTGTCATTTGATTGGTCGAGTGTTTGTGTTTCCGGACTTGGCTGCTTAGAGTTTTGTGCAAGCATGTCATCTTTATAAGAATTGGCCACTCTGAAGAACTGCAGTCAATGAGAAAAGACATAACTTTGGAAGTATCTTTTTAAAGAAAATGTGAAACAATCACGAAAGTTAGTTTAATATTTTCTGATTTTTTTTCCTTATTTCCTCTCATCAATAAATCAATGAAATACAGTTTAGAAAATATGTTGCTGATTAGCAGTTTCATATTCTTCCCTTTCGTGTTTGATGAATGCCACATAAACGTTATAGAATGTTATGAAAATTGCTGTCAACTCTATATGAAACGATAAAGCGTTTCATTGTTCCTGGAGGTTTGTTGCGCCCGGTTTATAAGTTTTTAAAAATCAGACTAAAGTTAAAAGTGCCAGCGGCCATTCCTGATTATCAAACGATGCAATGGTGTTTGTTCGGTTTCATTGTCCCGATACTCACCAAATATAGCCCGAGGTGATTAGTCGTTGTTCGGAATTAGATAACTCGCATTACATGGCTGAATACATTTCCCACTCCTACACACTCATCACGACGGCATGCACTCTAGTTTTTGAGTTGATGAATGTACCCATGGATGCAATACATAATTGGGAATGTTAAAATGTTATGTTATTTTCTCAGTATTATTTCATGGATTTGACATTGTGACATGTAAGTGTTGTTTTCTTTTGGTGTTCTTTTCCTAGTATTGTTTTCGAAAATGAATTTAATTTTTGTGATTGTTGCACTCTGTTGTTTGATCTAATCTGATATGATGATATTGCCGATGCTGATGGATATCGGTTTATGGTACATTTACGACTTAATCTCCTAGGTGATCCCTGTAATGTCTTGGCTGCCAATCGCATGGTGCTATAGTCTTTATTGATCAAAAATGAAATTGTTTGGTGATGCTCGATATTTATCCTGGACCCTTACCTGGGAAACGCATTATTGTATCTCTTGTTAGTCACTAATGGGCAAAAGTTGTGTCGAATGGTTATTTGTAATCTACATGAATTTATAAGTGATTAAAAATTGATCTTAAATCAAGAACTAATAAAGACTCGTCTTTATAAATTCTAGTTACATTTATGTCCTGTGATATTGGTGCAGAGCTCTGAGAGAGGTGCAGTGATAAATTGCTCTTTCAAAATTAACATCAGCATATGTGGTGCGTACTGGATCCTCAGTCGAATTACTTCACAGAGGTGATAGAAAACGTACTGAGAACTGCATTGGCTTCCAAATAAATCCAGTGTAGATGTCAAACTTCTTCAACTCAATATTTAATAGAGGGAGTTCTCCACATGTAAAGCGTCTCGTCGTCTTTTTGACAGACGATGGCATGGATTTGCAGCAGCATTGAACAAACCATGTCCTAAACAACATAACGTAGCAACTACTCTCAAAATATGTCATTATTGCCATGATAAAATATTGCCTTTTCGACCTGAGGGTTAATTTTTCATCACAATTCATTAAGTCTGATTCATCGATTGAGCTTAGAACAGAAGCGTCACCGACATTGTTGCACCCTTCCCAGTATGTTCTTTGTCTCTTCTGCATGTGCAGTAATCGTAACAATAGATGAATTAACAGGGTGTGGGTGTGGGCATTGCCCTCGGGCTCCAGCATCAACCGCAGAACAACTACGCGTAGGAAAATCTAACCTAAAAACAGGTTGATTTCTGTAATTTAGATTTAGCTGCATTAAACTTTGCTGCAATAAATTTAGCGTATGTGTAGCATTCAGAGGTGATTAATTCATTTCAAATCCATGAGTTATTGCTTTTTCCCTTGGGTAAAGCACCTATCCGGTGGTGTTCTAGTAGTCCTGATCCACTGGTTGTGGTGAATGAAATACTCGTGTTTCACAGATGGTATACCTTCCTGAACTCATTATTTCCATGTTTTTCTCTTTGCAGAAATCTTTCTGGTTCATTCGGGGATACCTGTCTAATCCTGATGTAACGTCCCCATCAAGATGGATTAGTCTGCTGTTACCACCGTGCGGCATCATATTATATGGCCATTCTGCACTGGCATCAACTATCAACAAGAGAGATCTTTCGGGCTGCCCTAATCTGTATCATGAACAATCCCCTCACAGCTGCTATCGTGCAGCAGATAATTACTCGAAATGTACTTGCGGCGCAGAATCAGCGGCAGCTAGTAGAGCAACAACCACCCCAGAACCTCTTCCAGCCTCAGCAATTGATCCAGACAGCTCAACTGCAGCAGCAACTACTGGGTTTGTCACAGTTCGTCCGCCAGCCAGTTCAGATTCTCCATGCCCAGCAACAACAGGTCATTCAGACTCTGAACAACCTACGAAATCAACAGCTCGAGGAATCTTACTCCTTCCTTAACTCGGACTCATTTCACTCTCCTCCGCCGCAGCAGCTGCAGCCTCCAGCCGGGTCCATTTCATCGCATCAGTTTTCACAGGGTTCTGCTGATACAAGCCAGAAAATACCGACGTCAACATTAACACAACCTGTACACAGACAGTCGACACATGCTGAATCATTTCTGAAAGACACTGACGAGCGCGGAAAAATAACAAACATAAGGAGCACCATCCCACAATCAGACGAGGATAATCGAAAACAACCGGCAGACGTTCATCCACGCAGGATTGTCCTTGCAGCACACACGTTACATCAACCCTCTGCGTCTGCTTCCACTGTTGGTAGCAGCATTGCCAGGAGAGAATCGTCAATATCCAGGACCCCGTCGCCCGCCTCCAGTATCGGCTCGGCTGGGACAGCAGCATCACAGATGACCAGTTACAGCAACGATAACAGTCAAGGTGCTGGTAACGCCACCAGTAACAGCTACAGTACTGGCAAAAGCACCAGTTACAATACTGGTAACAGCAGCAGTTACAATCCTGGGTACAGTAACAGTTACAATACTGGTATCGACAACAGTTACAGTCAGAATATCAACAGTACAAGTGCTTATAATTTGAGGAGCAGTAAGAAGGGAATGAAGTAAGTATATGTGATAATGTGATTGATCTGTTCAGTAATCCACAGGGTTAAATAGGCAAAAAATTACATTGTTCAAGGTATATTACGGTGTATATGAAATTGAAAGGCCTGATAATCAGGGCCCAAGTTCTGGCAAGATACCTACCTTGACCTGCTCAACACTTTCAGAGCTCAAGACTATTCAAAAATGTAGATCTGCTCTTACTTTTGACAACCCTTGTTCAGACAAGATGCCTAGACCTGCTCTTACTTATGAGGACCCAAGTTCAGGCAAGACACCTTCATCTACTCTTACTTCCAGAGCTCAAGACAATTAAGGGAATGTGGATAGTAGATCTGCTCTTCCTTTTCAGGGCCCAAGTTCAGGCAAGATATCTAGATCTGCTCTTACTCTTCACATGTTTCAGGCTCCTAGTCCAGGCAAGATACTTAGACAAAAAATACTTGATCTGCTCTTACCTTTCAGGGCCCAAGTTTGGGCAAGATATCTAGATCTGCTCTTACTTTTCACATGTTTCAGGCTCCAAGTCCAGGCAAGATACCTAGACAAAAAATACTTGATCTGATCTTACGTTTCAGGACCCAAGATAATGCAAGACACCATGCATGTATTTCGAGTCCCTTTGATTGTAGTAAAATGTACACCAGTGATAGAGAAAAGTCCAGTAGTAGTACACAAGTATTTTGATTAGGTCAAATTGTTTTGTGGATACCAATTTCAAAAAGAGACTGTGAGACTGAATTCTGGCACTATTTTTACCCCTCGGCCGCCGGCATGCCTTCATGTGTAAATGGGAATTGTTTCAATTGACAGTGATTGTACTGCATGATTGAAGCAAGACTTGATTGAGAGGACTCTATTAACTTAAAGATTTTTTCAAAAAGGATGGGTGCAGTGAACATGAATGATTTACTCCCCTAAAGTCTTCATTCATTGTCATGTACATCTACTTCAGCTTGCAAAATCAATATTATTCGGTTCTCTCGTCTATTTGCCAGTGGTTATTTTGAGAAATGCTGATTTTGCATTTATCGATGTGTGATGTTATTTCTTATTACTAGGTGCCTCTGATCATGAGTTTTCATTATTGATGATTGGAAAATCTCAACTTTTATTGCACATTATTAAAAAAATCCTCCTTGGGCGAATGATGCGTAGGTTATGTCATTATACAACACAGTATTATAATATTTTTCAAATTGTAGTAATCACTGATGCAACCTCTTATTTCTATTGATCATGTAGAGACAGAGTCATGGAGGTATAATTTGCCAGAAGTTCCAGTGAGAGAAAGGTTTTGTTTTTGAAGCTGATAAGTGATATGATAGATGTGTTGCTGGAAGTTCCAATGTGAGGGACGTTTTCTTCTTGGGCTGACATGTAGATGTGTTGCAAGTCATTCCGATTGGAGGGAAGTTTTGTTATGAGGTTGACTGTGGGACATGCTTAGGCTTGTGTGGGCAAGGCCTAAAGGTGGAGTGAAAGTCCAATCAGTAAACCTGAGAGAGAGTGTTGCCTAGGTTCAGCCGGTGTTTTTCTGATGTTCATATTCTTATTCTGAAACATTGGCAGGAGCAGTGGCCGGCTGGGTAGACTGCATTTCTGTTTTCTTGATCCCTTGATTACCGGTAGATTCGAATCGCGGAAAAGAAAAAAAAAGTAATGGAATATTAAACTGATCAATCAATGTCCGATTGTTCTCTCCAATTAAACTTCGCTGTTTGAACTCTGCAACGCCTGCAGGAAAAATTAGAAACGTTAGAAACCCTGGATACGCTTCTTAGAATATCATACTCGTCACTTGAAAGTATTGCCGTCGGCTATGATTTGAATAATTCACGTGGTTGAAGCATTGTTTCACTGCTATCTTACCGATTATCGCCGCTGTACCTCATTACCTCCAGATACCTGCTATTGATCAAACGTGAATGTAATCCTAGCTTTATATGGTATACAAATACGTGCTAAATATTCAAAAGAATTGATTTACGCGCAGAACGTAGAATGCCGTTATCGGTGGAACAATAAGTTTATCGGGAGATTACAATGGAATGGTTGTCGCTCGTTAAATGATGAGTGTAGCTACTGCCGTCGGCCACAGATGTTCCTGCCCCTCGATGTAAAGAAGGTTGAGGTCTTTAAGCTGATGCCCACATCGATGCCATGTCGACAGGTCACGTGTTACCCCCAAAATGGCCATATCATCAGGTTTGTTACGTGATTTCTTGTGCATCCAGGAATCTTGGTTTATCATGTGAAAATTGGAATTAATCGTTGTTGTTCAGGCCTATTTCTTTGTGTTGATGTTGTTTGTCTTAGTCTATTTTGGCCCTACAATATCACGTGTAACCCACAGAATGGCCAATTCATTTCTTGTGTGTCCAGAAGTCCTGATCTATATTACAAACATTTCACAGCCTTCGCCATTTGACTATGTTGTTTATTTGTTGGTGTTATTGTTTGACTTTGTCAATTTTTGCCCTTAGTGCCGAACGATATCCTGTGTTACACCCAGAAAGGCCATTTCATCTGGTCTGTTATGCGGTTTATGAAGAGTCCAAATTGTCAGAAGGAATGTGGAGGGGAAATGCTTCCTGGAGAACAACATCTCCAAGTGTAGAGCAAACGCTGAAGAAGAATAACTTTGGTTTCTAACAATAACATGGCCCCATATTGGCCCAGTGACTGAATGTCGTTTTTGGTCATCATGCTTACAGTTTTTCAACCGTGCCCATACATAGCTCAGCCCAACATACATGTACTTCATCATTTGTACTTTTCAGGTTTTTTGAATACAGTAGAACCTCTCTACTAGGGACACCCTTGGGACTGACAAGTGCTGTACTTTATAGAGAGGTGTCCTGATAAGAGAGGTCAAATTGAATGGAAACAACCAATTTGGGACCAAAACCAGTGTCCTTGATAGAGAGGTTGTCCTTAATAGAGAGGTGTTCGCTAAGGGAGGCTTCACTGTAGTTCCTTTTTATGGCAATTTTTCTCTCCAAGTAATGAAACCTCCAATCTCCTTTCAGGCGCCAGTATGATGAATACTATGAACAATGGGATGATCCATCACCGGCAAAGCGTTCCCGTGGAGACGAGGGCAACCATGTCCCCAACTCTAGACCCAATCGCAACAATCTATTGGCGGTCAATGTCACACGCGATCACTACCAAAACAGAGATGTGAAGAAAACACACCCAGTTGAGGATGTTCGGGTGCCTCCTCCACATGTGGCCGCCCATCCAGACCAAAAGGTGAGTGTTGAGCTAGTACAAGCATTTCTACTTTCTAAAGTTGTCCTGCTTGGGCTTTTAAAAACGAGATCTAAAGTTTACATTCTCGGTATGTGAGTGCACATTTGGTAAGGTTGTCTGAAAAAGGCTGTTGCCTGCAGTTAATTCGAAATATAAAAAGAATAAGCTTGCAGTGATGATGTCACTGGGTGTGCCAGAAACACAGCTTCTATCTAATTCATCCTCTGGTACCAAGAAATTTTTATAGAATAATCAATAGGTGAACAACTTGTATTCTTGTTATCTGTCACCACCCTGTTTCTTTGAATCATACCAAGTGAATCATAAATGGTGAAACAACGAGAAACACAAGCAGAGAAATTATCGACTGTGGCCTGAATGGACATTTGATTCAGTCAAACCCCTCTGGCATGAATTTGTGCTTGTTTGGCTTTCACTGGGTTCAAATACAGTCATTTGTTTCCCCTTTAAACTTGACTCTTAATCACTTTGTGAAAAATGATACACAGTCATGGCTATTGTGTATTTTTGTGGAGGAAGAGGTGTTTGCGTTGTGTTTGTGATAATTTCGTATGAAATGGATCTCTTAATCAGTAGGGGATCAGTGCGATGTTGTTGTGATTGCCTTGAGTGTATTGATTGAGCAATTATCGATCACTTGATTGATTATTGTTATTGATTGATTGATTATTAGCTAATACTTAGCATTTTAGAAAACCTGATGCATTTTCCAATAAAAACTCTTTAATTTGCGTTTGCATTTAAAAATAAGCTGACACAGCACTTTGATTTTGCCTCTTGGGCATGGAGCTGTTCTGTTTGGTATAATATTATGTTTGTATAGCAACAGTGTTTCCTTCAACAAATATCTACTTTTGGGTCTATCATTTGAAATATGCGTGGGGAAAAAAGTCTAACAAATCGACTAACATTTTGGGATGAGATCTTCTTTGGAAATATTGTAGCGGTCGGTTTAATGTTATGTAAATTCACGTGAGAATGATACATTTGTACACCAGACAGGCCAGATATTGAGGCCAGATATTAAGGGTTGTAGGTCAAATATACTTTCCCAAATAAGTTCAGGCAGAGCACTCGGGAATGTTTGTGGTGATGTGCATTTGGATCTTCAATTGAAAACAGCCAATCTGAAATCAGTATTATAATGTGCCATGAGGGTATCGTCTGAACACGACTCAATCGCTAAAATTCTCTTATGCAAAACCAGGCATCAAATTTCAGCAGCTAGGGTAGAATTAAGCATATGCCAAGTAAAAAATTGCGTATTTGCTATTGTTTTACTTCACGAACTCAGTATCTTTTTCATTCCAGATCACGAATCACATATGGCAGCATTTCCTTGACAAGCAACAAACTCAGGAAGCATACCAGAAGAAAATGAGATTAAGAGAAGCATTATATACGGTCACAAAGGGCATTTTTCCTTGTGAGTACAAATCTGACCGGTGTTTAAGTTATCCATCCTGCAAGAGTATCTGTGTAAGATGAATTATCGCAGATAAAACTTGTTAGCCCTGCCACATACGCGTTGAGGATGGGTGTGACTGAGTACACGTCGTATGTTGCAGGAATTTGTCAGGACAGATCTTCTAAACAATAATTTGATGTGCTAATTTCCAAGTTTGAGAGATATTAGGGCAGTTTACACGGGACTAAACCGAACCAGGCCAGATCACATCACATCACTCACGACATCATGAATGATGTAAGTCTCATAATGGACCAGGCCAGATCATATTCGTTTTGGTTTAGACCGATCCGGATCGATGGATCGGTGTGGTCCTGTGTAAATGTCCCTATGGGTATAGTAAACATATTGTTACATTGTACATTTCAGATTGTGGTCTGTACATGGTGGGCTCATCAATGAGTGGTTTTGGTAGCGTTTACAGTGATCTGGACATGTGCCTTATGTTATCACATAAAGCAGTAAGTATGGGTTTTTTCAGAAGTTTTCGCAAATCTTATAATTAAAAGGTGCAAAAATTTGTCAGTGTAAATAACCTATTTCTCTGCTGATATCAGAATAAATTTGCAGCTGTAGGGGTTAAACATAAACTTGTCGATGGATGGACAAGATAATCAATGGTGCTGATATATTGACCAAATATGGTTATTTGATATTTACGATAATGACGCTGATTGACATTGATTGACACCGATTGATTCTCAAATGTCACGTGAAGAAGTGGAACATCCCTTTGCGGACACCTTAGTTAGCAGGAGACTCTCTCAATAAAGAAATGATTTTTGGACCCAAAGATGTTGTTTCTGTACAATTTGACCTCTGTAATCAGGACTCCTCTCTGTCATGGACAGCTTTTGTCAGTCCCGGGGGTGTCCTTGTAGAGAGGTTGTACTGCAGTTAGATTGTTTGCTCCTCTGTCATCTTTTATAACATTTGTCTTCGTTGTTCAAGTGCCATATTTCATGACTAAAACATCTCATCGCCGGCTGTTTTCTCCCACTTTAATACAAAAAAAGTCAGAAAATCTAAATATTTTACCAGTTGCCCTGCGATTCACCAATAATTGTGAGAAATTTAGAAAGCCGTCGCCAGGCAACCAACAAAATAATAGGAATTAAGTTTGCGAAATCTGTATTTTCAACCAAGTTACTGGAGGCAGTAACTATCCGAATTTTAGTCAAACAATTGCATTAGAATGTGGTATTTAAGATCTTTAAATTATCAATTCAGTAATGATTATTTGAAGCGAATATGGCTGATAAGGTTCCCAAATTGAACATGGTATTCTGAAAGTGGGATTATAAAATATCTACTGGTTTATCATGTTTATAGTAGGTGGTAACAATAGCCGAGTCATATTTCGTTGTTCCTGAAAATCAAGACTAGTCCTTTGGGTTTCAAGTTTCGGTGCTTTTCAACTGGCCTGAAATGACCAAGTGGAGCTCATTAGCACAGTATGTGAACCCCTTGGTTGATTTCTGGATTCGGCATTCGGTTTTACAGTATAAGACACTGTAGAAGAAGTTAGATTTCAATGAAATTTTTTTTAATCCTTTTCCAGATTGACCAGAAAAAAGAAGCGACAGACATCTTGGCTCTGCTCCTGAAATCACTTAAGAAATGCAGTAAGTCCACACATGTACAAGATTTCATTTGCAAAGTCATGCAGATATCAAATGAAGGAACTTTACAATACCTGTTCGTCAACAGCACAACCATCGAGCCACAACCATGCCAACCCTGAGTCTCTGGCGCTGGATTGAAATTTTTGCATGATCATTTTGCCTAAGGCAAAGGCCATGTTCTTGGAGTACTGTTCAAACTGTTGTGCCCTGGGCAACATACATGTACAATGAAAGTATTGTTCAAAAGGAAACTTTATTCTTCGTTTTCTTATGTTGCTGAATGCATTCTGTATTAGCCTGCATATCATGAGATACAAAGTAATGCGCATTTCTTATAATATTCAAATCCCAAAGTTGTCTTTATTTTCAGCGTTCATCAAACAAATGGAACTAATCAGAGCACGAGTTCCTATACTGAAGTTTAGGGATAAAATTGCGTAAGTACCCAAAGATGAGTGCGTGGCACCTCACAAACCTTTTCCGTCTTTTGGCTTATAACTCAAATACTATTTCCTGATTTCACATAGAACTTGACGGCACGTAATTTTAATCTATGTCAGAAGCGTTTGTAAAATTCTTATTTATATCATTTGAGCTTTAATTGGGTGTCAAAGTATTGGGTGATGCCTATTTCTAATACCTATACTTTGTGCAGTATGCCTTTTATAGTAACTAGTTCCACATTTACAGTGCTCAGTGTTTTCTTTTCAGCAATGTAGAATGTGATCTAAATGTCAACAACTCAGTTGGTATCAGAAACACACACTTGTTAGGAGCATATTCAAGAAGTAAGTCCGATTTTAAATCCCTCAATGACTAAAACGGTATAGCCAAATTAGATTGAATGTTGCATTGATGAAAATTAATCGTGGAAAATAGCGCATCATAATCATCATGACATTAGGCATTGTGGCCCTAACTTGGGCCTTTGCTATGTCACATCATTGAGCCTGCAATATTGCATTTTGACCTTTTCAGTGGACTGGCGAGTACGACCACTGGTGCTATTCACGAAACATTGGGCCCAGTTTCATGATATCAACGACGCCAGAAAGATGACGATATCCAGTTACTCATTAAGTATGATGGTCCTACATTACTTACAATGTAAGTATTACATTCTAGTGGTCATTTACATAAACAGTGGAAACTCCATTAATAGCTATCACCTCTCTATTAAGGATGCATTCTCTATTAAGGACTCTACTTGACATTAATTTGAAACTGTGGAGAAGTGTTTGCTGAATCCCTAACATGTTCATGTTAAGAGCAGCATGGTGGTGTAGTGGTTGACTCTGGTGGTAAGAGTGCACAAGAGGTCATAAATTCAAACCCATTCCAATCTACTTTCAATCTGAAGAGTTGAATGTGTTTTTATAAGTTCTTTTATGAAATTCTGAAAATTTTCCAACCACATGCCTCCAAGTGTATGCCTATCATTACTTCTTTCAGGTGGTTGTAATCCCCCAGTACTGCCCTCCCTCCACAAACTAGAACCGGTAAGTTTGTTTTCAGCCTTCCTATTCCCAGATTCCAAACCAGTCGTCTTCTTTTCAACAGAGTCGGGTAGAAGCTTAAGTTGTCGCCTGGTTGAAACAACTGTGATTAGAAGCTTGCATCAGTCAGTTCAACTTCATGCCAATTGATTTAAGATTTGCTGCAATCCTTGTTTCTACTAGGACAAGTACAACTATGATTAGAAGCTGGCATCAGTCAGCTCAACTTGCTTCACACCAATTGATTCACAATTCACCACTATCCTTGTTTTTCTACTAGGACAAATACAGTTTTGAACGAGATGTACGCACACTATCACTTGCTGAAACGTTACCAGAATTCCAGACCAAGAACAAGGAAACGCTAGCAGAACTCTTCCTAGGCTTCCTCGAATATTACGCATGCAAGTTTGAGTAAGTATACAGACATTTCTGTGACACACAGCCAGCTCTTGAAGCTCCTCTGTTATGTATTCTCATGTATAACATTAGAATTAGGGTAATGGGAGTACTGACTCCTTGGAAACATTGACACCTGCCACCTCGGATGCCTGAGTTCGATTCCCAGCTGGTCCCGGTGTACTCAAGTGAAAGGTGGCGTCTTCGATTTTTGGTTGTAAGGCTTGGAGCTTCTCTACTCTTAGGTAGACTGCCTGTCAGGGCTCTCAGGCTCTACCTATCTGCTTTAGGTCCTTGCATGCCAAGGCTAATGAGTGACCTCTCAATTTCAGCTTCGAAAATGATGTCATATCGATCCGATTAGGGACGAAGGTGCCCAAACGCATCATAGCACGACAGTCATTCCAAGGGCCTGCAGCTCAGTGGAAATTCCTCTGCATAGAAGGTAAGCACCCAACAGTTCCAGGGTCTGTCGTTATGTTCATGTTTCGCATTGAGATATTGTGGTGTTAGTGCTCATCAGGCGTGTAATTGTTCCCCGGTTGTCCTCTCGCAGTACTGTCTATATTACAAATAAACATGAGTAGAGTGATCTGAGTACTTTGACCAGTATGGTTGCGATGAACAGTGAAATACCTTTCTCCTTCTTCAGCCTTTGCTCTGAATTTGGAGGTGTCATTCTTTCTCTTAAGGCAGGTTAAGTATTTTATGTGCCACTACGGTTAGGCACTGATTGGGTTTATAGCCCTAGTGACTCAGTCTTGCTAGAGTTAATGTTTATTGCAAGCTTCTCCGGTTTCTCCTGAAATAGAATCCGAGGTACAAATCAGGACCCGAATGCCTGGTAGCCCAAGCTGTTCAAAAATCTTAAAATAAAATTGTCCATTTTCAGAACCATTCGACCTTAGCAACACCTCACGATCTGTCTACGATCAATACACATTCATGAGGATCCTACAAGTTTTCAAAGTGAGTCATAGGCGCCTCCACTCAACCAGGAACATTATGTCGCTGTTTGATCATCCGTTTTGAAGAATTGGTTCGTGAAATAACGATGAAATCGTGTGAATATCCAGTATTTTATGATGATAAACTTCGAGAGTAGATGCGGCTGTGTGTACAAAACCAATTGGGACATTATCAGAGTCGTCAGCGATGGATTATCTTCAGATTATCCAGTGTGATGAGTTGAATTCGGAAGAAATAGTTTGGTTCCAGTTTGACTGCGATGTGAAATGAGGAGGATAGGCATTTTCAGAGAGAAGGGAGATGACTGAGGACAAAGTTTATTCAGTTCTTCAGGGCAATAAGTGCAGAGCTTTGATAGTCCTTATTCTTCATGTGCTAAAGGAGATATTCGAGTCTGGTTAGGGAAGATGTGAGACTTGTGTGGTCAGTTTCAATCTGATGGAACATTCAACAAGGAAAAATTTAGGTGGACCTTGGGGGAAATTGCCAAGACTTAATCTGGAGAAATTAGCTAGTAACTGTATTAGAAAACAACCTGAGAGTTCTGGGGTTCAGATTTAGAAAAGACATGGTTCTAGAACACTACCTAGAAGTTCTGGTGATCAAATTTTAAAATGACATGATACGTGGAAAGCGGTTCAGATTTTGATACTCTGGAAAATGTAACTTTGACATAGAGGCAGTGTAAAAGGCATTGGAACTTTAAATGCTGTTCATTCGGGGAGTCATGTAAAAAAAATCCATGATGAGAGGTTTCTGAAATGCGAGGAGACACTGAAAGCAGGTTGTATCGGGCAGAGGAGCAGATAAACTGATAAGCGGAAGAAGGCTGGGGCACATGTTTAGGAATCCGAGGGCATCTTGAAAATGTTCGAAAACACTGAGAATTATCTTATCACTATAACTGAACTATACAGGGATCTGGTGCTATTTTCTAGCAGACGTTAACGTGTATATGTGAAAGCAGTGCACACAACAGTGAACAATTTGCACACAAAGGTGCACTATTTGCACACAAGGGTGCATAATTTGTGCATAATTTGAACACTTCTGGGATGATAGAATATGTACATGTACGGTAGCAATTAACAGTAAAGCCGAAAATATTTGTGCGACTTTTATTTTCATGCTTACAGACAATCGCAACTATATACGGTCACAAAAAAGAAAATCTAAATGAAAATATGTTACATTGTTGTCAAAACGCCAAATTAAAAGTACATGAAAGTGGCAATTTCAAATGGCCACAGGTATCACCGGGTTTACAGTGTACTGTGATGGTTGGTATAGAAAAAAAATGCTGTTCTCCATTGTAAGGAGCTTATAGTCATGAAGGATACTTAGCCCAGGATATTTAGAGCATAGTGTGACGCATTATTAAAAAGACACGCATTATTTTTTTTTTTAATCGTAATTCTGCAATGTAAACAAGAAATTTTTCAGATGGATGCGGTGTTTGCTTTATATATACATCTTGTAAAATTGCCTCGGGCAGAACCAAATCTGTTGAGTTTTGGTTTTAAGCACAATATGTGTAGATGCCCTGACTGCCATAGGCATCAGGCTTTTGCTTTGTCTTATTTTCTCTGAAATCCAAGATCAAATTCTGCATCTGTATCCAGAAAGGCTTCAATAAAATTATGTATGTATTTGGTTGGGTTGAAGCGATTTGTGACAGTATTGTCCGATTTTTAAAATATGTAAGAGGTCAATTAGGGAGTGGGAAGTTTGAAGACATTGTAAAAAAGTAGCAAATTTTCAGTTCTGGAGTACCATAATCTGTGATCTCTATCAGGGTGTAGGGTTTCCCTTAAACTTTTTTTTGGTCTAGGAGGTTTTTTTGTTGGTTTGAGGTCTCTGGTCAATTATTTCTACATCGGACAAGGAAGCAAAAAACAATTCATCACAAGAAGAAAATGGGTGTTGTAATGGAACCGTTGTCCATTAATGGCTTCTTGGTGCTAAAGTCATGAATGAAAGTCTAGATGAGTTATGGTTAACCACATTTAAAAGATGACTTCAACAGGCTACCGAATGAAATTATCAACAGGCCAAGTTTCTGTTTTTAGGTAGTTTTTGGTGTTGGCTCTGCCTTGATATTTCGCCAATTGATAAAAATAAAAGCATTCTTTGAGCCTGATCCATTTTGTTTTTACTTGGTGCAGAATATGCTGATTGTTTTTCAGGTATCAGTTAATGCTATTGTTTATTCAGTTACGATGCATACATTACATTGTACAGTAGAAGAAAAGTGTGATTGAATTTCATGATTGTGAACGTTCCTTAATTGAAATATTTTCTTTGCATAAAATGTGGAAATAGAGAGATTCTACTGTATTTCCAGCTTCACTACTGTAAACCAACAAATTCATAGAAATGATTACAAAGCATTATTACAAAAGTTAATTCCAGGCCTAGAGGCTGTTTTTTCATGCAGCAAATACATCCAAAAATTAGTGGTTTCTAAAGATGATGCCTGCTTTTGTGAACTGGGACTGTAACAGTAATTGCTATACCAACAACAAAGTCACCGAACTTCCCTTATGCTAACCAGCATCAAATTCCTCAACTTTGACTCACTTGTTTATATTCATGTGGATTTTTATTGTCATAATATTAAGGATATCATGCCGATTGATTTAAATGTAGAAGAGTCTGGTCCATTTCCTCAGGTAGTCTAAAACATTGTGAGAGCATTCCAACTACTATAGGAAGTTAGAGCATCCCAACTGCTATAGGTGGGCAGAGGATACCAACTACTATAGGCATGTTATTGGGTCTCTTAGCCGAATCCGGGTTCGCCATGCTGACCGAACTCCCCCAAAAAGTGTTCTTCTTTTTGGGATAATTGACTTTCCAACAATGCTCAGTACAGTAGGACCGCCCTTAGCTGACACCTCTGTTAGCCAGATGCATCTGCAGGGACAATGAATATATTAATAAGTGCTTTGATCTTTTGAGTCTTTTTCCTTATTAGTGAGTCCTTTTAGTCGGCATTATCTCTGCATCAGAGGCCTTCAGCAAGAAGCTGAGGCGATGTTTTTACAGGCATGGGGTATTCCTAATGAGGGGACCTGCGTACGCATTAGGCCTACCTACTGTTAACTTTATCATAATACTGGTATCATGATTCCAAAGACAACAACTTCACCGAACTTCCCCACATACATGATATTTCATAGCTAGGCATTTTTGCCATGTCCTGAATTTGTCATAAGAGAAGGTTTTTTAAACGACAGTTAATCAGTTTTCTTTTGTACAGGAACATGCTTGATTTTGCCCTTTGCTACAGTACGTTTTTTAGCCAATGCACAGGTGTTGTAAATGATTCTATGTACCTCTGATCAAAAACACTGAAAAATCTAAAATTTTACGAGTAACTGTAGATATATCAATCATTGGGCCATTCACGATGTAACTTTTATCATGAATTCCATATTCAATGGTGCATGATAGTATTTGATGTTCAATTGACGGTGAGTCCTGGTCAGAGTTCATGATGACCACTGCATAAAAGACCTTTGAATCAACACCCAGCTTTATAGGTCAAGTTGTATGCCTGAATGCCCCTCAAAATACCAGTGTGGCCACCTATTGAACACACACAGAATTATTATGTCTTAGCAGTTTGTGCAACATAATAGTTATTTGTCTGTTTCATAGATGGCTCTGTGGTTTTCAAGATGACACTTTTATTCATATAACTTGTCCTTTGAGGGAAAAGCAACAACCCCATATGAATTTTTTTGATATCATGAATGGCTCAGATTTGTCACTTGAAATCACGTTCCGGTAGTGAGAGATTAATGCTTTCAGATGTCCAGAAATTGTTTAACCCTCTTTTTATTTTGTTAAAATGTTGGAAGTTTAGCAGATGAGCATTGGTATTTCAAGTAAGACACTCTATATTAGGCTGTTATCACAATGTTGCTGTCTCTTATATCCTGTCTCAATGCCTTAAAGGGAGACTATAGGCTGGAGTGGAGTTGGTCAAATTCAGTCACATGAAGTTGCCAATAGGGGTCTCTCCTATCTCACAGTACATCAAAACTGTTTGCGGTTGGACGAGGAATATTTTGATTGCTGAATCAAACACTACCATAATATATCAAGAGCCTACCCAGTACCCTAAATGCACGTATATTGGTCGCCCAAAGATGACCAGTTTGATCGCCTGCTTCTGCCTATAGTCTGCCTTTAATATCTTTAAGTTTACAGTGCTTCTTTGTCCTGTCCTTGACTTGGTTCATGTTTCCTCCAAGTCTCAAACGAGTAGAAGTCCGTGCAAGATTGCGCTATTTCTGTTAGCCGTCACTGCTGGTTCAAAGCCTAGAGGGGTGAGATATAGCGAGGTGTACTACATAGTGCCTTGTCTGTGTTATTTATGTTTGATCATGTTGTCAAGTTTGTTAAGTTAGGAATGAAGTCAATTAAAGTCAGTTAAAAAATATAAGTGCTAAGTTGGCTGTTGGTGAAGCAAGAGCAGTCAATTCAACGCCAAGCCAAGAATGTGAAATTGCTGTTCTGAACAAACTCCTATTATTGCTTGTAGTCAAGATTATATGGGTGCCAATTTTGCAAACTAATAAATTCTGGTACTGCTTCTTGCAGTCCTGATCACAGTTGCTGCATGCAGCTAGCTTAGGTGACACCAGAGTTGTGCGCATCTTATGCAAAGTAGACAGTATGTCAATTTTGACCAGGACTGTATGTAAAACTGAACAAACGTGTAAATTGCCACATTTTCAGACTCGGTCTTCAGTAAGAATACTCCGTTCATGTTTTCTTATTTCATTGATGTTTTGTTTATGTTTATCTGCATCTCCTATGTTACCATGGTTACCAGTGTGTTTACGTTCTAAGTTACCATGGTAACTTGTTTATCTGCAATCAGTTTCGCTGTTTCTATAGTTGCGGGGTGCGGGCTGAGATATATTAAAATATACACAGTTAGTCGAATTAAGCTTGAGAGGAGCTAAACGTCAACCCAAAGGCCACAGCTGGGGCAATTACTTTACACCAACATTTAACTCGACCCTCCTGGTCACAATTTTGGTGCGGTGTTAATCAATCTGTGACCAAAGATGTAGCTAAAGTTAGGACTTGCTGTCAGCAGTAATAAAAGTTCCACAACAAAAGAGGAGTGTCTTGAGCTGGCACTAATTTCTGTTTAGAGGACAATGCTCGGATGTATCTAAAAATGCGCACAAACATTCTATTATATTTGTGCACATTTTTTGATGTATATCTGTAGTGCCCTAAGTAGGTACTGTTCAATTATCATTAGTGCCGGATTGTTAGTATTACCTTGCAGAAATTGTCTCAGTTCATATCTACTGGTAGTAATTGTGCAAGCCTGCCCTTGTGGTGAATCAAGCAGTATCGTTCAATCTAATTTTTGTAAATAACATTGGATTAAATATATAGAAGTGTACATCACTTTAAAGACAATATCAATAAAGAGTTATGTGTATTGATTAAAATTATATTTTATTGTATTTTGCTCCTTACTTGTATAAAGGTGAAAGCAATACTACTGCCCTCAGTACTAAATTTTGACAATAGAGGGCTTTTGGAAGATAATTCGGCACCTGTACAATGGCGATCACTACTATTGTGAATTGGGCTCATAACCTGAAAGCTGGGGTTTCACAGGGTGCACCTGAGCTGGGACAGACTGGGAATCAAACCCAGGACCTCCGAGGCTAATGGTGTCGAAGTTTTGATTGCACCAGGAGACGGACTCCAGTCGGGGAGTCTGCGACGGGCTCTAGTTTGAGCAGTCGGAGACAGGCACTGGTATGAGCATTCATCATGTATCTGTGTTGCTTCTAAAGGTGACTGTATGTGAGACAGGTCTTACCGGTAGATTTTATTATATAGTCCATCTACAGACACAAGAACTACTATTGTTGTCATTTTGAATAGATATACATATTTATTCAGAATTCCATCCAAAAATCTATTACACTAATTATTCAGCTGGATGCATTAGGAGTACAATGTTTTCTTTTTTTCATCCCAGGATTGTTTTTAAGTGCAGGACATCTGAGATTCTGCCATCTTAAATGCATCACTGATAACATGTACTGTAAGCAAAAAAATTACCAACTTTTAGTTTCACAAACATTTCATGGTTAAATGCATGTTGTCGGAAAACTGAAATTTACACATTTCATCAGTCCATCACCATCTGGTCATCTTTATCCGAACCTCCTGTAGGTTCATTGTCTTCACTACTCATGTATTTTTCCTGAATATTACGAATCTTGTCGTATTCGAATTCCGACGTTCCTACAGCACAAGACATCAAAGTCTGTAAGTTACGTTCCTCGAGGTCATTGAACATGTAACCGTTAGCCTGGTCCACTGTTTTCACGATGCGTAACACACTTTCCTTGTCCTGAAAAAAGTATAGAAGACCCCATTAACAGTTTTATTCAGAACAAGAAAGATGGTATAAGTCTAAAAGCTAATACATCAGCCTCTAAATTTTTCATCTTTTTAACCCAAATGCTGGCTGTCTCATCTTATGTTTGATGTACTGGGAGATCAGAGACTGCTATTGGCGACTTTATGCAAGTTAATCTGACCTTCCTGGCTTCGGTCTATCGTCTCCCTTTAAATAGAAATAAAAAGGAAATTACCTCTATGTCTAAGGCGATGAAAGACACTAAGCTGTAATCTTCAATCACACCACAAATGGCTTCATTCAACTTCTTAAACTTGGAAAAGAATGGATCATCCTGAAATGAACAAGGAATGCAATAAGTAAATCAAGTGCCTGTCAGATGCTGGAATAGGTTCCAGTGGTTTTTAGGTATAACTTGGAACAACACACCAAACCCAATTTGCCCTATGAAGCACTTACTTCAGTTTTGTACAGAAAGGCCTAGTGGAACTGTACAGAAAGTGTGTAAGAGAAGCATTTACTAATCGTTATTGATTTCATCCATGTTCTGAAAAGACCCTTCAATTGTTACCATCAAGGAGGGAAGCTTACCTGAAGATGGTTCAAGAGGAAGTCCAAATCTAATACTTCCGTGAAGAAATCCAAATTGAATGAAAGTTTGCCGTACTTTTCAATTAAGTCTGCTTTAGATAACACATTTACATGCGGCAAAGCCACTTGTAACATGGTAGATAAAGAGGTGAGAAGAATGGCGATGAATTTTGAAGGGTCACTACAGTAGTGTGAATCAACAAGATGAACAGCGGCTAATCGGAAGTCCCACTTTATCATCTTCTGAACGATATTTTTCACAGACTCGTGATGAGTGTATAGTTCCACCTGACCTGGGAAGTCAAAGAGGAGGTAATGATCTTTCAATTTGTCAATCTTTTCCTTCAGCCAGTCCAAGTTCTTCTCCAAATATTCCATACAGTAGATCAGTCCGCCATTTGGGCCAAGTTTTAAATTGTCCATGACGTCGCTGAGAGTGATGAGAACCGAGATGTCTATGGCACATTCGTACGGAAGCGTATCATTGGCGGGATCCATGTTGATAACGGCAACCTTCCTACCAAGTGTTGAGAAGAACTGCTTCATGGCAGTGCAATATGTTGTTTTTCCAGAGCCCGGAGGACCGATTACGACTTGGCCAAACAGAGTCATCCTTGCACTTGCAGTAGTAGAGGAATCTTGTCGAAGTTTCACTTATAAACTAGCATCTGAAAGATAAACATCAGGAGAAATTTAGCTTGTTTTGTTTGTTTGTTTCATTATTTTTCAATTTGACGATGTCACCTCATCTCATCATCTCAATCAGCAGGATGAACGAACGCAACATACTCGTAACGAACTGGTGAGTATCATGAACGGGTAATAGCGACAACGTGTGTGTTGTTATGTTGTATGTCTTGAGTAGATGTCACAACTCGAAAACTGGCGCTGATGCTTCACTGACACTGTGACTGTGTCACCAGAGCTAGTGTGTACAGGCCGAGTGTAAACATGTATTGTATTGATGTAAGCACAGGCTGTGTTGCATTGCATGCATAAGAAGATGATGATGATGAAATATTGAAAATGACAAATGTACATGATGTGTCAATGACATTCTTGGGTACAGTTAGTTAGTATACAGTGTTCTCTTACTTACCAACTCAATCTTTTCACATCATATGGGTTTTATTTGAAGAAAACTACGGTAAAAACACACAAAAAGTTGCAGGGAAGTGATTTCATGGTCGCAGCCATCTTTGTTGTACGGAGCAAACCAAATTACGCGTTTTTGATTGGTGGAGCCGATCGTGACCTCAAAAATAAACATGGCGTTGATGTTCACAGTCACTTCCAGGTTTGTGTCGATAAAATGCGATTTTCTCGTGATTCTTACTTTCGATATTGTTAAAACTAATAAATTATGTACACTTGTATATGGTTTATACGTTAATGGTGTCAATTCAATAGGTGCACTTTTCTGGACGAAGCAATTGGCCCTTTTCCGATGAACCCCAATCTCAAAAAATGGAAAAAAGACAGGGTGTCCCAAAATGCCAGGCCTCGCACAATACCGTTGATATGTTAACCGTTGCAGAATCTCGTGTTATTGGCACTGACGTCACTGTCTGTGTACTGTGACAGTCGGGGTGTTCATAATATTGGTTGTGTTTTTTGGCCTTCAATGCTGTATATCTAATGTAGTAATTCAGTTATTGATATTTACCGATTTAGAATAGATGTGACCTTATTCTACTTCCAGTATCAAGAAGGCTGTGACGCTGATCAACAGTCTTGATGATGCTAAGTTCCCACGTATTATCTCGAGAATATTACAAAAATTCCATCTGAAGGTGAGGATATTTTTAGCCCATTGATCACATGATTTTCACTTCAGTTGCTAGGGTTCTTTGTTCGTGTAGGCACACAACATTAAGAAGTCTTTCTTTTAAGTGTCATTGAATATGGCAATAAAAGTGATGTGGCTTGCCCAAGATCACAGTCATAAAATGTCAGTGTGAGTTTTTGCACCCATGATTTTTGGATCAGAAGGCCGATACTTAGACCTAAGATGCCCTCTTTGCTTTCTTGATAGCACATGTACTTGTATAAATTAAAAATCCTTGGGTTTTTTTAAACCATAAGATTACTTTGTATTTCACTTTCAGGATGAACATGCATTCAGTGAAGAAGAAGAGGAGAAGCTCCAATTAGCCTTTGGGCTCGGAAGCCAAGAATTGGGACTAGTCATAGAAACACTGGAATTTTTCCTTCATCAGGTAACTATGAACATAAAGAAATAATGGCACAACTATCTGATGATTTTGGAAAAGGAAGTTTGAATATGAGAGAATAGTTGCAAAGAATATCCTCTTTACCAGGCAAATGAATCCAGGATAGTGTTGTGTTTCTTCTAGGGGTTGAGTGAACTAAGAAAAAGGGCAAGGTTAGTCTGGCCCTGATAGTTCACTTTTCACCTGCGACTGGTCCATTGGGGCCATTAACCCTTGCTCTGTCTTACAGTTGATATTCTGGTTCAAGATGGAGAACACGTTTGGCATTTTGAAGATAGTATTGTGCAACAGTATGTCTTCGATGTCTGGCATGCCTAAAAACAAAAGAACAATCACCTTGACCACAAAACGATGATGTCAATGAGGAGAGAAAAAAGGTCTCGAATCAAAATCTGAATATCTCTGTTATCTCATGTCCTTCTCTGTTCCAGGCTGCCTATCACACTGCTAAGCCTGCTGTATTATCACAACAGTTAAAAGAACTGGAATTATCAGAGTCCAAGGTATGTTCATGTTCAAAGCATTCCATGTTGGGGGGCGTTGAAAGCATGGATGGAAGATTTTTGAAAGCTTTATGTCACAGAGTAGATGTGTGATAAAAATTTCCTCATCAAACAAAGTTTTGATTGCTTTTGAGACAGTATTGTTCATTCAAGCTTTGAAGTCAAACATGTTCATTTAGTCAATATTGTTCATTGAAGTTATTCTGAATATTCCAGATTCAATCAACTGTAGAACTGTATGGAGTTGACTACCATGTTTTATTAACCTTTGAGTCTGTATTGTGACCTTTCTCAAGCTTTGAAGTCAGTATGGTATATTAAAGTAATTCTCATATTCCAGATTCAAGCCATTGTAGAAGCCTGGAGTACAAATGCCAAAGGGATTATTGAAAAACTAAGACAGAGAACAGTAGCACCAAAACAAGTAAGTAGATTTAAACAAGGATTTTCTCAAGTTGGGGGCATATCTGATCCATCACACCAAATCAGGTATTAACTCGCCATCCCTAGGTAGTATTGAGCAACCATTGACAAGAAAGAATTATGTCACTTTCTATCCACTTTCAGATTATGCCATGATAAGCCTGATGAACACCATATCAGAGTGTCTTACCAGTCGGTTTGGCAAAAATGGGATTCAAAATAGATTTCAAAGCAATTTTTGTGAAGTCCTCCAAAGGAAAATGGCTAATGCATTGTCATAAAACCTTGATTTTGTCCCAACCATCTTTGTAAAGTTTTTTGTTTTCTCCGAACATATTTTCTCGAGCACTTTTGCTGTTGATAAAAGATTTTCACGCCCTTGCCATGTGTTTTCACCCCATTATTGCTGGGGTAGTTTTGCTGCACCATTAGTCTACCTTCGATTATTGAAATAGTATGTACTGGTTGTCACTGCGTCCATTTCTTGCTTATCTCTCATTGTTTCTTTCCTTTTTATCTTGTTCAGCTGGAAGATATCAACTGGAGATTGAATCTACAAATGGCACAGGCTTCCAAGTCCAGGCTGAAGCTGCCAAATGCCCAGTTTGAATTAGGAGTAAGAGATGACAGATCAGGAGTAGGTATTCCAGTGTTCTCCTGTCCCATTACAAAAAAGAAGGCACTATCCACTCTTAAAATTCTGATTATGTATTCCCACCAGTGATTTTAATGAAAAATCATCCCTCTAAGAGAAAATTTCATTGAGAATACTGTATTCAATGTATTCATTTTGAGATGGTGTGTGCATAAGCCTGTCCAACAAAAAAGGGGATTGAAATAATTTCGAGACCACTGCATTCAGAGTTATTCACTTTGATTAAATAATAATTATTATTGTCTGCTGCCAGTATGAGTGTCAGTCGTTCCGTGTGTTAGTCTGTCCAAAAGTGATATCTCCTCCCAGTCTGTTCAATGTATTAGATCCTAACGCCTTTTGGATTTCAATCCAACTTCATTTCTTGCCACAAGAGGGCCATATGTGAAAACACCTTTCTGGTCATACCTCCATGAGCCCTCTTGTAGTAAAGCTACAATATGTTGTCTGTTGTCAGTGGCTTTTCTAATCAAACGTTGAATCTCTCTTTCAGGAAAAGGAGAAAATTCGAATGGAATTCAGCCACGATGAACTATACGCCTTTTACAATCAATTAGAGACTATTCAAACACAGATTGATAACTTGAGCTAGGAAAACAGAATATGTGCCTATCAATTATTGATGTAGACTTTAGTTTTGGAGATAACTCTGCACACTGATACTAAACTACTTCTCCAAATCAAATTATAACAACCGAAACTAAAAGTGATTTGCGGAAATAGCAGAACTCATGTGTATCATTCTAGGGATGTCTTGAAGAGCATAACAGCTAACTAAGGTACTTATGCGCATGTGAAACCAGATGCAAGTTAATCCGGAAATTTAATTCGAGTTTCTTGATTCCTTAGAGAGGGAGTATTTATTTTGTCCTGTCGAGTGTTTGTAAGAAAGACTTGATTCTACCAAGAATTAATAAAGACTAGTCTTTATTAATTCTTGATTCTACCAATATAGCTATGGTGCTTTTATTATAATCATATATTTAGTGTTGAATTGAAAACTGACTATCGTCAAGGTAAATTATTATTGAGACAAGACTTCTTTGATTGCCAGTGTAAGCATTTGTTAAAACCGCTCAAACACTTTTCAATTCTAATTTTTGTTCTCCTCTCCCCAACAAGTGATTGAAGTCAGCAATATAAAGAGGAGCATTCCCAGCAAATGTATTTGTATATAGGTCCGTGCTGATAGCATGTTCATTCCAAAGTTTTCATAAGATTAAGAATTCGAAGTAATGGGGTATGAACTACAAATTATTTTGTGTATGATTTTACGTTGAAACAAAAATTTTGTGGCGATATGTGCTAGAACTCTTGACTGAACAAGTTGCAGTCTGTTGTAAGTTGGTCACAATGCAAAATACAAAGTATACAATATAATGAAATCAAAATGATTCAAGTTATGTATCCGTCTTTGTTTATAATAATACACATGTAGTGGTGGTATTTTACTGTAATGCTGGTGTTAAGCTACCATCTTGACAACCCCCCCCCCCCTTGCCCCAGTTATATGTCTTGCTGCGCCTCTGTTTTTACTGTAAAGACTGGTAATCTGTCTGGTTGTGCCCATGTCCTACCTGCAAGGACATATTTAGAGCAAATGGTAATCTGTCTGGTTGTGCCCATGTCCTATCCGCTAGGACATATCTAGAGCTAATGGTAATCTGTCTGGTTGTGCCCATGTCCTATCTGCTAGGACATATTTGGAGCTAATGGTAATCTGTCTGGTTGTGCCCATGTCCTATCTACAAGGACATATTTAGAGCTAATGGTAATCTGTCTGGTTGTGCCCATGTCCTATCTGCAAGGACATATCTAGAGCTAATGGTAATATGTCTGGTTGTGTCCATATCCCAAGTCCAATTACATATTTTTAGCTCTCCGTGATCAGTCTGGCTGTGCCCATGTCTCTCCTGCAAAGAGAGATTTTTAGTTCTCCATGTTCAGTCTCTCTCCTTTCAAAGAGAGATCTGTAGCTCTTTGTGATCAGTCTGGCTGTGCCCACGCCTCTCCTGCAAAGACAGATCTTTAGCTCTTCATGATCAATCTGGCTGTACCCATCTCTCCTGCATAGACAGATTTTTAGCTCTTCATGATCATCCTGGCTTTACCCATCTTTGTGTGTCTCGCCCTTGTGCGAGGACAACCTCCTTTCTTTCGAGACACCCTGAATAGCCAGCCCTTCAAACTACATCTCACCCTTGCAGAAGAACAACCTACTGTCTTTTGAGATATCCTGAACAGCCATTCCTTGATCCAGTACATATCAGCCCTATCCTAGAGGACAACCTTCTGTCTTTTGAGGCCTTGGAGAACATCCTACTGTCCTCGGAGGTGCCTTGAATAACCAACCCTTCATCCAGTACATCTCGCCCTTGTTAAGAGAACAACCACCTGTCTTTTGAGACACCCTGAACTGCCAACTCTTCATCAAGTACATCTCGCCCTTGTTGGAGAACAACCTACTGTCCTGTGAGATGCACTGAACTGTCAGCCCTTCACCAAATACATCTCGCCCTTGTTGGAGTACAACCTACTGTCCTTTGAGACACTGAATAGCCATTCCTTGATCCAGTACATATCAGCCCTATCCTAGAGATCAACCTACTGTCCTTTTGAGGCACACTAAACAACCAGCCCTTGCATTCCGCATTGCATCTGGCCCTTTCGAGGACAACCTACGGTATTTTGAGACACCCTGAATAACCTGCCCTTCATCAAGTACATCTCGCCCTTGTTGGAGAACAACCTGCTGTCCTGTGAGACGCACTGAACTGTCAGCCCTTCACCAAGCACATCAGGCCCTTGTTAGAATACAACCTACTGTTCTTTGGGACACACTGAACTGTCAGCCGTTCACCCAGTACATCTCGCCCTTGTCCGAGATCAACCTACTGTCCTTTTGAGGCACTCTAAACAACCAGCCCATTCTTCTTCAGTGCATCTCGCCCTTTCGAGGACAACCTACGGTATTTTGAGACACCCTGAATAACATGCCCTTCAAACTGTACATCTCACCCTTGCAGAAAAACAGCCTACTGTCTTTTGAGACATCCTAAACAGCCTTTCCCTATCCTAGAGGACAACCTTCTGTCTTTTGAGGTCTTGGAGAACATCCTACTGTCCTCTGAGTGATCTTGAATAACCAACCCTTCACCAAGAACATCACGCCCTTGTTAAGTGAACAACCACCTGTCTTTTGAGACACCCTAAACTGGCAACTCTTCATCAAGTACATCTCGCCCTTGGTGGAGAACAACCTACTGTCCTGTGAGACGCACTGAACTGTCAGCCCTTCACCAAGTATATCAGGCCCTTGTTGGAATACAACCTACTGTTCTTTGAGACACACTGAAATGCCAGCCGTTCACCCAGTGCATCTCGCCCTTGTCCGAGATCAACCTGCTGTCCTTTTGAGGCACTCTAAACAACCAGCCCATTCTTCTGCAGTGCATCTCGCCCTTTCGAGGACAACCTACGGTATTTTGAGACACCCTGAATAACCAGCCCTTCAAACTGTACATCTCACCCTTGCAGAAGAACAACCTACTGCCTTTTGAGATATCCTGAACAGCCTTTCCTTGATCCAGTACATATCAGCCCTATCCTAGAGGACAACCTTCTGTCTTTTGAGGCCTTGGAGAACATCCTACTGTCCTCTGAGGTACTTTGAATAACCAACCCTTCATCCAGTACATCTCGCCCTTGTTAAGAGAACAACCACCTGTCTTTTGAGACACCCTGAACTGCCAACTCTTCATCAAATACATCTCGCCCTTGTTGGAGATCAACCTACTGTCCTGTGAGACGCACTGAACTATCAGCCCTTCACCAAGTACATCACGCCCTTGTTGGAGAACAACCTACTGTCCTGTGAGATGCACTGTACTGTCAGTTATTCACCAAGTACATCTCGCCCTTGTTGGAGAACAACCCACTGTTCTTTGAGAAACACTGAATAGCCAGCCGTTCACCCAGTGCATCTCGCCCTTGTCCGAGATCAACCTACTGTCCTTTTGAGGCACACTAAACAACCAGCCCTTTCTGCATTGCATCTGGCCCTTTCGAGGACAACCTACGGTCTTTTGAGACACCCTGAATAACCTGCCCTTCATCAAGTACATCACGCCCTTGTTGGAGTACAACCTACTGTTCCTTGAGACACACTGAAATGCCAGCCGTTCACCCATTGCATCTCGCCCTTGTCCGAGATCAACCTACTGTCCTTTTGAGGCACTCTAAACAACCAGCCCATTCTTCTGCAGTGCATCTCGCCCTTCAGAGGACAACCTACGGTCTTTTGAGACACCCTGAATAACCTTCCCTTCAAGCTGTACATCTCACCTTTGCAAAAGAACACCCTACTGTCTTTTGAGACATCCTGAACAGCCTTTCCTTGATCCAGTAAATATCAGCCCTATCCTAGAGGACAACCTTCTGTCTTTTGAGGCCTTGGAGAACATCCTACTGTCCTCTGAGGTACTTTGAATAACCAACCCTTCATCCAGTACATCTCGCCCTTGTTAAGAGAACAACCACCTGTCTTTTGAGACACCCTGAACTGCCAACTCTTCATCAAGTACATCTCGCCCTTGTTGGAGAACAACCTACTGTCCTGTGAGGCGCACTGAACTGTCAGCCCTTCACGAAGTACATCACGCCCTTGTTGGAGTTCAACCTACTGTCCTTTGAGACACACTGAATAGCCAGTCGTTCACCCAGTGCATCTTGCCCTTGTTAAGAGAACAACCACCTGTCTTTTGAGACAACCTGAACTGCTAACTCTTCATCAAGTACATCTCGCCCTTGTTGGAGAACAACCTACTGTCCTGTGAGACGCACTGAACAGCCAGGCCTTCATACAGTACATCTCACCACCTACTATTCTTCGAGATACTTGAATGGCTTAGCCCTTCATCCAGCTTATCTCGACCTACATGGAGGACAACCTGCTGTCTTTTCATGGGTGATATGTACTGGATGAAGGGTTGGCTATTCAGGGTGTATCAATGGACAGTAGGTTACCAGAAGGACGAGATGAACTTGATGAAGGGCTATTCAGGGTGTCTCAAAAGACCGTAGGTTGTGCTCGAAAGGGCGTGATGCACTGCAGAAAGGGCTGGTTGTTTAGTGTGCCTCAATAGGACTGGCTATTCAGGGTATCTCAAATGACAAAGTTCTCCAAACAAGGAGCAGGAGAAGTACAGGATGAAGGGCTGGCTATTCAGGGTGTCTCAAAAGACAGTAGGTTGTTCTCTATCAGTGTTGAGGTGTATTGGATGAAGGACTGGCTGTTCATGGTGTCTCAAAAGACAGTAGGTTGTTCTCTATCAGTGTTGAGGTGTATTGGATGAAGGACTGGCTGTTCAGGGTGTCTCAAAAGACAGTAGGTTGTTCTCTATTAGGGTTGAGGTGTATTGGATGAAGGGCCGGCTGTTCAGGGTGTCTCAAAAGATAGTAGGTTGTTCTCTATCAGGGTTGAGGTGTATTGGATGAAGGGCTGGGTGTTCAGGGTGTCTCAAAAGACAATAGGTTGTTTTCTATCAAGGTTGAGGTGTATTGGACGTAGGGCCGGCTGTTCAGGGTGTCTCAAAAGACAGTAGGTTGTTCTCTATCGAGGTTGAGGTGTATTGGACGTAGGGCCGGCTGTTCAGGGTGTCTCAAAAGACAGTAGGTTGTTCTCTATCGAGGTTGAGGTGTATTGGATGAAGGGCCGGCTGTTCAGGGTGTCTCAAAAGACAGTAGGTTGTTCTCTATCGAGGTTGAGGTGTATTGGATGAAGGGCCGGCTGTTCAGGATGTCTCAAAAGACAGTAGGTTGTTCTCTATCGAGGTTGAGGTGTATTGGACGTAGGGCCGGCTGTTCAGGGTGTCTCAAAAGACAGTAGGTTGTTCTCTATCGAGGTTGAGGTGTATTGGATGAAGGGCCGGCTGTTCAGGGTGTCTCAAAAGATAGTAGGTTGTTCTCTAACAGGGTTGAGGTGTATTGGACGTAGGGCCGGCTGTTCAGGGTGTCTCAAAAGACAGTAGGTTGTTCTCTATCGAGGTTGAGGTGTATTGGACGTAGGGCCGGCTGTTCAGGGTGTCTCAAAAGACAGTAGGTTGTTCTCTATCGAGGTTGAGGTGTATTGGATGAAGGGCCGGCTGTTCAGGGTGTCTCAAAAGATAGTAGGTTGTTCTCTATCAAGGTTGAGGTGTATTGGATGAAGGACTGGCTGTTCAGGGTGTCTCAAAAGACAGTAGGTTGTTCTCTATCAGGGTTGAGGTGTATTGGACGTAGGGCCGGCTGTTCAGGGTGTCTCAAAAGACAGTAGGTTGTTCTCTATTAGGGTTGAGGTGTATTGGATGAAGGGCCGGCTGTTCAGGGTGTCTCAAAAGATAGTAGGTTGTTCTCTATCAGGGTTGAGGTGTATTGGATGAAGGGCTGGGTGTTCAGGGTGTCTCAAAAGACAATAGGTTGTTTTCTATCAAGGTTGAGGTGTATTGGACGTAGGGCCGGCTGTTCAGGGTGTCTCAAAAGACAGTAGGTTGTTCTCTATCGAGGTTGAGGTGTATTGGACGTAGGGCCGGCTGTTCAGGGTGTCTCAAAAGACAGTAGGTTGTTCTCTATCGAGGTTGAGGTGTATTGGATGAAGGGCCGGCTGTTCAGGGTGTCTCAAAAGACAGTAGGTTGTTCTCTATCGAGGTTGAGGTGTATTGGATGAAGGGCCGGCTGTTCAGGATGTCTCAAAAGACAGTAGGTTGTTCTCTATCGAGGTTGAGGTGTATTGGACGTAGGGCCGGCTGTTCAGGGTGTCTCAAAAGACAGTAGGTTGTTCTCTATCGAGGTTGAGGTGTATTGGATGAAGGGCCGGCTGTTCAGGGTGTCTCAAAAGATAGTAGGTTGTTCTCTAACAGGGTTGAGGTGTATTGGACGTAGGGCCGGCTGTTCAGGGTGTCTCAAAAGACAGTAGGTTGTTCTCTATCGAGGTTGAGGTGTATTGGACGTAGGGCCGGCTGTTCAGGGTGTCTCAAAAGACAGTAGGTTGTTCTCTATCGAGGTTGAGGTGTATTGGATGAAGGGCCGGCTGTTCAGGGTGTCTCAAAAGATAGTAGGTTGTTCTCTATCAAGGTTGAGGTGTATTGGATGAAGGACTGGCTGTTCAGGGTGTCTCAAAAGACAGTAGGTTGTTCTCTATTAGGGTTGAGGTGTATTGGATGAAGGGCCGGCTGTTCAGGGTGTCTCAAAAGATAGTAGGTTGTTCTCTATCAAGGTTGAGGTGTATTGGATGAAGGACTGGCTGTTCAGGGTGTCTCAAAAGACAGTAGGTTGTTCTCTATCAGGGTTGAGGTGTATTGGACGTAGGGCCGGCTGTTCAGGGTGTCTCAACGACAGTAGGTTGTTCTCTATTAGGGTTGAGGTGTATTGGATGAAGGGCCGGCTGTTCAGGGTGTCTCAAAAGATAGTAGGTTGTTCTCTATCAAGGTTGAGGTGTATTGGATGAAGGACTGGCTGTTCAGGGTGTCTCAAAAGACAGTAGGTTGTTCTCTATCAGGGTTGAGGTGTATTGGACGTAGGGCCGGCTGTTCAGGGTGTCTCAAAAGACAGTAGGTTGTTCTCTATCAGGGTTGAGTTGTATTGGATGAAGGGCTGGGTGTTCAGGGTGTCTCAAAAGACAGTAGGTTGTTCTCCAACAAGAGATGCACTTGGTGAAGGGTTGGCTATTCAGGGTTTCTCAGAAGACAGTAATTGTTCCTCAAAAAGGGTGAGATCTGGATGAAGGGCTGGCCATTCAGGGTTTCTCAAAAGAACTAAAATTAAGGGCTCCATACTGTTCTGGGTTTATCAATAGACAGTAGGTATTTCTCTTAAAGGGTGAGTGAGACATACAGTGTAAAGATTAAAAGCTACAGGGTGCCTCAAAAGACAGTAAGTGCATCAGTCAAATCGATGATGAATAAAGAAGAAAGGACAACTGGAAGTCTGTTATAAATCATAAGTCATTTATCCCAGCTACTAACGAGATACACAAAGCATCTACAGTTGTTATACACAGATACAGTTACTGTACAATGGTTTGGACAGAAAGAAAAAGACGGAACAATTGGTCACAGCATCTTTAAATGTAGCCATGTAGCCAAGACGAAACCTTGGCCACATCCATAACTTAAAGATTCTGATGACATTCAGATCTAGACGTGTCTGAAAGGCAATAAAAATACACATTTTATTGCACGCTTCAGATTAACTGTACATAAGTTTTAATCAAATCAAATATTTATTTATAAATAAATCTATTAAGAATACTGTAGATTTTGACCCAATAATTTTTCACCTTCTGGTGATGTCCCCAAATTCAAGTCATCCAATGCCACATTTTTAGTAACTTTAGCAGTCATAGTGAACTTGGGTCCCTACTATTTGTCCCCATACCCCATAAACTGACCCATTTTTGGGAAAACTTATTTCTCTACAGTAAAAATAACGGAATCTAAACTCAACTTTTAAGACAATTGCGGGGCATCTCCTGCAAAATGTACAGAATTGAACAAAAATTTACCTCCAGACACAAAGTCAGAGAACAAAACTGCCACAACAAACAAGGACACTTTGGAAAACACACTTTTTGGAATGAACTTGCCCAGTTATTGTTACATTACAGAAGTATTGGTATCAGCAGTTATATGTCGAGAGTTGACTGGACATTCTGCAGCCAGTTAGAGGGGTTACGATCGTCCTAAATTGAAACCCAAGTTGTTATATTTATATCAGATGACAGTGATGAGTGTGTTATCTTGGCAATGAGCAGACGTGTTGGTGTTCTTAAAGGGACTCTATAGCCAGGAGCCAGGTAGGTCAGATTATGTTACACGAAGATGGCAATAGGGGTCTCTCTCATCTAGTACATTAACAAACTTTCTGTCCCTGATTTGTCTGCTTGTAAATATTTACACCGCTTAACAAAATTAACCCACACTCATCATTGTATCAGTTATTATCATTATACTATCATGAATTAGACCTGGTCATTATTCTAAATAGTGCATTATTCTGCCAAGAATACAGGCTCAGAATGTCATCAAACAGCCTCAGCAGACGTTAGATTGGTACGCATACTGAGCAGGTATCATGGCGAGAACTGCCAAAATAAAGATGATCTCAGATTTTATTGAAAGATCTGACTTTGTTCATATACAAAAGATAGACATGATATTGATATATGCATATCAGACTTCTTAAAAGAAATAAAGTGAATTTGTACACTTTGGAACAATAAGTTATGATTTATTTTGAGAGAAGATATTCTGATGAAGCAAAGGAGGAGGATTCAATTCAAGTGTTTTATGTTCAAGGAACTGTATCAGTCCTTAAAGGCCTACTCCACTGGTTAAAATATTTGAAAATTTGAAAATTGAATTAGAATTTGAAAATTTTTGATTGTGTAAATTAGTACTGAACATAAATATTAAAAATACCATCGTGCAGACTGATACACAAATACTATTAATGCCAAGTTTTAGCAAATTTGCATGCATAAAATCTGCACTGTTTATTTTCTATTCACCTGAGCCACAAGAAAATGAATGGCGTCGGTCCTCTGAGGGTGTCTGGGGTGTCACCCACCACAACCTTTGCTTCATACAGTAACTGTAGCTGATTATGTGACGGTGGTACATGGTACGGTAAAGGGGTACAATCATAGCCCCAACAGTGTAGAAAACAGCTGATTGTACACACCAATGCAGAGGATATAACAGTACCACCTTACCTTACGTATACATGAACAGTTTTGACGGCTAGTGCATTCATATACATGAACAGTTCAGATGGCTACTATGTTCATATACAGAACAGTTCAATGGTAAACTTGTGCGTTGGGAAAGACTGGTGCATTTCAACCAGCATTGTCACCAAAAAAAAAACATCCTACAGATCACTACAAATTCTATACAAGGCTTAGGCCCTTAGTCAGAAATATGTGCATGTGGAAGGACAACCCAGATTATCAAACTGTGTTACCTCACCAACAGGAAGTTTAATGGCTATACTTCAAATACATTTACTGACAGAGTTAAGTCCCTGGAGACAAGGTTACACAGACAAATAAGCCGAGTCGCCCTATAGAAAATGGATGTGTGCAGGACAACAAAGGTTATAAAAGGCTACAGACTAGGATTCCTCTGTCTCCTGGTGTTGCTTTAAACCAACAAATATTAGGTGTCAAAATAAACACAACTCACTTTTGAAGTTAAATAGACATTGAAGGCAGACAAGTTGAAAGTGGCAGATTTTGAGGTTGCCTATGGTCTTGGCAGTCAGCCAAGCAACACTGTATCCAGGCAAAAAAAGACATTTTTCAAGAGTCGATCACTCATTCTACTTGCTCAGACTTACATCACATAAAATGGACAAGTCTCAGCAACATAACACTAGAATTTGATCAGGATCTGAAACATAGATTTGATAGATTCAATTTTTAAGTGTATCATGTTCATTTTGACACCTAGTACAGTGGATACCAAGTAGCCAAAGTATTCGTGGACACCTTAGATAAGAGATGCAGGTCTAGATGGGGTAAGAGGAACACTATGTGCAATCAGAAAATGAGATTAGGGTTGGATAGTTATATTGAAGTTCTGACTTAAACAGGGTAATTACAGAAATATAATTTTTGGATCCTAAGTTAAGTAGGATGCTGACACACTAAAGTCAAAAGACTTAATGGTGTTCATGTGAAAAAAATCCAAACAATTACATTCTTTGACACCTGATTGTGTTTGAAAATAACCCGAAAGTCCTTTCTTGTTGCAAAGGGTGATCACTTTAAACTTTTGAAAGGTCTTGAAATAACCGTGTTCAAACTGAAAATTCTTCTGTTGAAATGCACTCATCAAAAAAAAATTTCAAAAGCAAACAAAACACTTATATTCACTGAAATGAAATGCAACCAGTCTTTAAAGGCAAACTGCAAAATAGTGAGCAAAAACATAACCTCACAGTAAATTTAAGTGAGCCATGTTGTTAAGGAGTATTTATCATACAGTCAATCCATCGGCCAGGTAGAAAATGTTGCGATTTTCTTCCGACGTTATCAGAACTGAACATTCGTTTGAATGTAATTATATATCTGATTAACTTTGGAGTGAAAACCATGACACATATACTCAAACCTGGGTAAACAACCTCTCTTAAAGGCCCACTATATTCAATTCAAGGAGCAAACTGGTGGACCTTTAAGACATCATCTGCACAGTCTGTGATATACCAACATGGACAGATATAATTCCAGTGCATGCAAAGACAAAAGCTCCAACGAGGTGCCCACTTACGGGGACAAAACAACTTTCTAATATGGTTCCAAGATTTTCTTATAAGGACAGACATCATTCAGTTCACTTTTCTTACAAAATAGTTGAATAATAATAATTAATTAGCATTTGTGCGCATACGAAAACAGACCATTTGTTCATGATGACCAAGCTGGCGTTGAAATGTTCAGTGGGCACCTGTGATATGGAATAAATACAATGGAACATGATTATATTTAACCCTTTCAAACTGAGGACAAAGGATTTGATCACAGAGAAAAAAAACATTTGACCCTACAATAGTTTATATCTATCAGCTGATACTTTTGTCTAAAATATCTGAAATGAAAATCTCAATTAATTTGTAACCTCAGTAAAATAAGGGTTAATGAATAAATGAACTTCCCATGATTATGTCAAGTCAATTTCGACACTAGCAAGATTTAGCAGATCAAAATTATTTTTCCTCCACAACATACTTGAACGAGTTTACGTATGATGTAATGGGGATACGTGAAATCGCTACTGATATGTCGTACAGCAAATCATACGCACCTGCCAAACACCCTATTAACCTGAAGACCCACTTCGAAAGGAGAACCAAGAAACCCGTTTTCTCAATGCCTAGCATCTTGAACTCACATTCCTCATCAAATCATTTTCCAAAAATATTCCCTCGCTTTTTTTATTTGGTATGATCATTGGAAAAGAAGCAGACTAAAACATTCTGCAATGACGATTGCAAATATCAAGTGGATTTCACCCTGGCTTGTTTCACAACTCACCTGTACATTCATGTACACGCTTACCAATAGATATACAGATGACTTGGCCAACTAAGATGAAATCAACTTAATCATTTGCATAATACAAAACATAAAATAGCCACACTGTGGCGCAATCAAAATTCTAGCATTACAATGACCCTTCCCAGCTGCCAAATATTATTAAGTGGAAAAAACAGCAACTGCCAGTCAAAGGGTCAACATGGATACCAACATTAGGTAAACTAGTTGAAAACCCACAAAAATATTAACTGGAAGCACCATTCTAATGACCTCCAAAAGTAACTGAAATCGATCTGTACAGAATTTACAAACATACATACACATTACCGTATAAATTGATAACTCATTACCGGCGCATTAGACAATGCAAAAGAATTTAAAAGACTCAACAGACAAATGTACAGGTGAGCTTAAGTACAAGCACATCGCTTTCGATAAAGTTGTCTATCACTTTCAACCTCTATGGATCTTCAACATCTATCTCTTTCAGAAGTACGAGAAATTTTGCCTGCAATGGTAAAAGACAGGCTCGGGACCACCGCAGCTTAATTCACATTCCAGAACTCTAAACCACGTAAATTTTAATCAATCAGACTTTCATAAATTTAGCGACCTGGGATCAATACTTGAAAAGGAGAAAAGAATAACGAAAGTCACCAATGTAATAATGACTTAATCATTTGAATATCAATCAATTTGCATAGATCAGATTATGCGAAATTGTCAAAGGATGATTCGCGAGCATTTACATGATGCATCCTGAAAATTTTTCCGAAAATTGAACCCATCCTAAAAATGTTGAAAAGATTAGACACAGACCCAAAACTTTGACCTTGAAAGAGACAGAATACGACCTTGAAAATCAATAATGAAGAAAACGACTCCGTCTCGTTTGTTCCCAACTGTACTAGACAGCTACTTTCACATAAAAAAGATCCAGATCTACCGTTGGCAAACCATTAGCACATATCTTGTAGCCATGGGAACAATCGGAAACAAATCAAGAGCAATCGACACTATTCCTCTGAATCAATTTTCAAGAAAAATCTCAATTAAACAGCTATTTCATGTCATCTGCAGTCGTACGAACATTAAAGAAAGTCATGAATGCTGTGAGGCATTCCGTACAGCAGCTTATATGTAAATAAAGTGCCTATGTATTTTGGTTTCGAGAAGATTTGATTGAAAAAGACTGAAGATGAATATAAGACATCAACCCTGTGCCCCTGGTCCTTTTCAACTGTGTACGAGGTCAGCTATTATAAATGACAAAAGGGCAATTCAACAAGGTCGACTTTTTACTAGAAGATGAGTTGAGAAGTAGCTGGGTAACTGGCTATAAAAATTACAAAAAGATTTACAAATATTACAATACACAACCTGTCGATGGGGCAGTTTTTTTCTTGAACAATCAGAAATAACTTGAGCGGTCTGAGCCAGCTTTAACATGATTTGAAAAGCTTTATCAAAAGTTTGGTTCACCTATCTATACAGTTAATCGACTTGATGAGGCCAATCACAAAGAATCTTTAAACTGAATCCTCTAATAAGCCCACATTGCAAATTTGATAACTTCAAGTCTCAAGATTTTGTTTTAAAATCCC
Organism: Lineus longissimus; assembly: GCF_910592395.1. Lineage (NCBI taxonomy): Eukaryota > Metazoa > Nemertea > Pilidiophora > Heteronemertea > Lineidae > Lineus > Lineus longissimus. The sequence goes on along the minus strand of NC_088309.1, from coordinate 19,399,462 downwards.
TGCCCGCCTTACAGAATATTACATGTTTAACGTCAAGTGGTTCAAAGATACTTTTCTGAAGTAGAGGACAGCAAAGCAAGCTCCCTCTATATTCAGCATGCACACTTCAGCACATCACGATAGATTGAAAGAAACCCACATCATCTCAAATTCCAGGCAAAAAAACCACCCCATATTTGAAATTTTCCCAAAAAATCTATTCCCATATAAAGACATGCAGAGTCAGAGGTAACTTATGTGAAAAGAATGACCAATGGAGAGAAGATGGTGCAAAGATACCAACAGTTATATCAACATCCTATTCCTTTATAAGCCAAAACCCACCACTTCAAAGAAGAAGTAATTATTTTCTCATAAGCCAAAGCCCATTACTTCAAATTAGAAGTAGCCGAAACCCATTACTATAAAGCAGAAGGAATGGTTACTTTCAAAGCAGAAGTAACCAAAACCCATTACTTCAAAGCAGAAGTAACCTCGGGCAAAACCAATTACTTCAAAGCAAAACGAATGGTTACTTCAAAGGAGAAGTAATGGGTTTTTCTCATAAGTTACAATGTAAGTCAAAGACAGGTTAATCACATATCTTAACATCTCAACATATTGAACACAAGAATCGATAGGTGACCCAGCACAATGTTACACCATGAACAATACAGGTTATATACACACATATCGTCCGGAATGTCTGTCAATGCAATAACTTATATCATTGTCTTTTTGGAGCGAGAAAAGTGACATATGCGAGTTTGGCGACGGTATGGCGTGACAATGACATGAATCTGGTACCGTTCTCTCCCACCAGGTGTTAGGCAATGAGAATTAACGAATTCCTGTTTAAGTCTCAACACCATCTTGCGCCTCTGGAGTCTTCAGACCCACTCCTCAACTTGGTCTGACCTTGAAAGTGAGAACTAGTGTCATTCTACATGTTCTATAGACTGTATAAGTGCATTCATTTCAATGCCACTTGTAGGATTATTCAAACATGCAAAAACATGACGAAATATCTGATGCGTCCGATGGTATAATCCTGTTCTTACCCAAATGGCAAGTCCATGCTTGCACCAAGAATCAATCAGCATTCCTCCTCCTTAGCCTCGCTTTCAAATGACGCCATTATCGATTCTGCGGCACAAATTTTGGCGTCATTTCCACCTTTCTGCACGCAAAACAGTCACACGAACCTTGGCAAAAACACAAGTTTTCGGAGCATCCATCGCTCCCCAGGGAGTCTAGTCTCCGTACTCAAAACGTGAGATTTATTAGGTGCACAATAACCTGTGCCGATTATGTTGTTGATTAGCCAGCAGTGTTGGGGATTAGTTTAGTATTAAGTAGTATTCCACAAGGTCGGTATAATCACTCTCTACACATTTGTATTATATACAAATATACAATATTCTGTACAAATAGTCTCAAACACGTGACCATGAGCTATACGTAAACCTTTTTCACCTTATGCAACGCCTTATTGTCTGCGCTGTTGTTTTTAGGTTTCACATTTAAAACAACGTTTAACTGTTTTTGTGGAGCAGGTGACGTGATATAATTTTCATTGCGGTTCAAGCGCGTTTCTCGCTCAAGGTCACTTTTCTGATATTTGTCCAAGTATGTCGTGTTGCTTCGTGTTCGCCGACACATTGCGATACGATATCCTACGATGATTCCAAGCACCAATGCCAGAACGACGGAGAGTGCCAAGGCAATAGCCAGCGTGGTGGCCGAGTACTGGGCATCTGTGCCCTGTATGCTTTCTCCAATACCTGGACCTGGAAAATACAAGAAAACAGCAAATAAGACACCTACTGATGATATGAAAAGGATTCAAAATAAAAATCCTTATACTGTCAGTTTTCACACGAAAAGCATTAATACGACAACATAGTCTCTTGGCTACAGGGGTTGAAAAGTTCTTGAGGCATTACAATATACATGTAGGAATTTCGAACAAGATTTATCATTTTCATTAACCAGGAACTTCCAATGCCTCAAACTCAGAGACCAAAGCTTTACTGGTCAGGTTCAGGTTTCTGATTTCACAAAACTCAGAATCCAAAGCTTCACTGGTCAGGTTCAGGTTTCGGTTTTCACACATGTTTGGCAGGCTCTGCTAGTAGGGTATAGTCAACTGACTCAATTTTTGAACTTGTACGTAATTCAACTTGAACAACATGATCTCGAACTTTAGTTCATTGTCTATAAGTGGAACAATCTTTAGCATTTACACTAAACAACAAGCATGCGGTTGTGAGGATTATGAAAGGAGGATTTATTATGTCCACCCAAGGAAGTGATGCGACCCATGATTACAAAGTTCTCCCAGACCACTCGGAAGTGTATCCCACTGCGCGTCAGCACAATTGCCTGGATCATCATCAATGGTTACTTGTCCCCACATCACCGGGAAAGTGTATCCCACTGCCCAATTGCCCAGATCGTCACTTTTGATGACCACTACCCAACACCACAGGGAAAGTGCATCGCACCGGGAAAGTGCATTGCGCCACCCAATTACCCAGATCATCACCTATGATGACCAGTCCCCACACAACCCGGAAAGTTGCCTGGATATTTCCATAATCATCTGATTAACACTGACTGATATCAAATGGCCCACAAATGTAACAGAATTGATGGAAGATATATACAGTTACTCGTTATTTATCAAAATCACGGGCTAGGACATCAACAAAGGTATTAACTTTTTATGTCACAAACTTGTTAATAAATGCAATGACATTATTTCGAAATTAAAGGGGATGGTGCTAAAAACTAACTACATAAATTTGTTGCATTAAAATTTGCTTTTTAAAGTACTTTTTTAATAGTTTAGTGCGAATTTTTGTGATTTACACGGTACATAGAAATGAAAATGGAAAATTATTCACAATGAAAGCGATGTTGTTTTTCCACGAACATCAGCAAGAAAGTGACACTAGTACGGAAGTTGCCCCTATCACCCCTCAGAGAAGCGACTTTTTCCCAAAACTTCAAATCTAATAGGATTAAGCTCACTATACAACTGCTTAGAGTAGGGGTGATAGCCTTAACTCCGTATGTCACAACAACATTGATGACAACAACATGACCAAGAAAGGAAAGGAAATAAATAATGCATGCAACCAACCCACGAGACATGCACCCACCCAACGTAAACCTTATTAATATAAATAATATAACACCGAACATGCAACACCTTCTGGTGTTTTTACCTTTGCGTTCTCCATGATTCTCAATCTCATGCGCAGGCAAAATCATTTCTAAAAGTCACAATAGAAATCATTAATAGCTAACTAACCACAAGCCATAATAATTAGTTCACTGCTGATGATACGTCAGAATGCAATTAACAGCAAATCGTTTGTAAATTCTTTTCCCCACAACCAGAGCAAAGCGTTATACAATGACCCAACCGAATATGATTTCGAGTTAGTTGGCTAGATGGTTGAATATGAGGGATGAAATTGAATCGATGAATAACAGAGTTGGAGATGAGATTGTTAAATTGATTTTGAAACATTCTGATCATAGTGGCTGGATGGTTGGCTGAATTTGAGAAATGGGAGGAGAAGAGATCTTTGTTTCATTAACAGATATATCCGTGAAAAGATTTAAAAAAATTATGACAATGACAATTCTTTTGAGAGCAAATGTCTCAAAAAAAGAAAGATGAAAATGGGCTTTCGCTGGTAACATCAAAATTGGCCATGAACAAAGAAAGTGAAGTGGACAAGTTGTATAGAAGTTTCCAAACTGTGGAGAAGACAGTGAACAAAGAATGTGGGTGAAATCAAAAACCTATTACTTTTGAAGTGATACGCTTTTGATGAAACAGAACAAACGAAGTGACATAATCATTCTGGGTACCAGGATTTTGGCCATAATAAGGATTTTGTAAATGGAATTTTAAGTGGAACTGTACTGAAATAACACGTGGCATTGGAAACTGCAAAAACACCTGGCATCCAAGAAATTTTAATTTTTTTTGCTTGGTACCCAGAATATACATTATCAAATGACAATGAAAGCTTCAATAGTTTGAAAAGGGCACAGATGCTTAAAACTCACCATTATCATGGATGTGATGTTCAGTTAAAGCAGATATTGAACAAAGAGTTCACAGTGCTACTTTAAACACCATGTTTGAAATGACGTTTAGTCCTACGTCAGCAATGGGTTCCATTAAAGTGCCCAATATCAAAGTGATGTACATTTCATGCGGTGATGAATGTGTGTCATGCTAAACGACGGTGAGTTATGTGCTGATGTGGATGCGATAAATGAAATGAAAGGCGTCAGTCAGTGGCAGATGAGAGGCAAGGCTGATGCTCCAATGTCATTTTTTCACAAAACTTCTAATTTTCATCCTCAGCATTCACCCATAGCTGGCATTTACCTATAGTCGGAAATATGCATCAAGGCAAAGTGACTCAGACTTTGGAGGATAATACTATATATTCATTAATCTAAGACCATTTCTTAATATTCTTGCCATGCCCTACTAGATACGATGCATATCGGGGTTCAATGCCATTCGATGCGTTTAACTGAAACTGAGGGTAAGGCAACACCAAGTCGTCTAATGGTCATGGCAGTATGTCATCAACCTTTGAGTTGACTTTGAAAATGAAGTGATCTTAGATCGGTGAAACTATAGTACTTATGAAGGTTTTAGTCCACAGCCGTCTAAACGTATGCGAGATCTTAAGCCTACCCTCGCATAGCCGCACTCAGGTACAGTCAAGCTCGGTTTCATGTCTCAATCAACATCTCAATCTCATGGAAAATAAACGAGTTCATGAGGACGGATATCATGTCAAGTAATTTTCGAAAAGTTTTGTGACAACTGACAACACGCACAAAATTGAAGCATCAACCTCCAACCTCTACATCAGGTTTACGCATGATTCCATCGCAGCCATTGCAGGGACTCAAAAAACAAGAGCGTTCTCTTGGACCTTACCAATAACGTTCGGCGTAAACGTTTTGTTCTTTTTGGAAGACGGAGGTGGGACGTGAGCCCTTGGGAGTTCATTGTCATTGGGCATGTCTGTCATCAAGAAATCAAATGGGTTGAGAAATATTAGCGGTAATACCACACAATTAGGAAAGGCACAGGACATTTATTTACAACAACACATCTTTAGTTCACATTTATAGAAAGAAAGAAGGAAGGGGAGATAGTGAAATTTCCACATGATTTAGATTTGTCTTTTAACATTTGAACCCCATGGCTGAATGTCCAGGTAGCTTGCCGCTGCATAGTACCATAATGCACAAGGGTCGATTGATGCACTATGAGAACTTCTACCTGTGGTGCTCAAGAAGAGAACGATAGGAGATCTGTGTTCAGCCACTTTTATATAGTCAACTAGAGTCTTTAATATGGTGAAAGAATTGGGAACCAGCATTTCGGGGTTTGAACTGTTAGTTAGTGCACAGAGAAGGAACTTCTGGAGAGAGATGTTATTGCTGAAGATAATGCTCGTGCTTAGCAAAGATTTTTGCAGTATAGCAGAGCTCCTGTCTCCAAAACGGAGTGGTAGAGCTATGGAGAACTATATACAGACTCGTGTATGTACAGAAACTTGTCAAGTCTCCTGATGTTGGTTTGGGTGAGAAGCCAAAGCTATGTGTGCAAACTATCAAAGTTCTTTTGAAATACGGTCAATCATAGACACAGTTTTTGAAAAATATCTTAGCAACAGGCAAGGTTCACGTGCCCAGTCTCAAGCTAAACTAACACAGATCATGGTCTATGTGAGTTCTCATAAAATAACACTTTATACTGTACAGCTGTACTGTATTGAAGTGATTTATTCTCCTTCCCAAAGCCTTATCTCGAAATCTTCTGTAGAAACTAGGGAGCAACATAGCGCACTACACTAAGCCATTCCAGGCCAGTTGAATTTCAACAGAGCTGTTGCTTATACTGCTATACAAACACTCATACAAATGCAAAGTTTCATTGAACTTGTGTGCATAATTCCTCCACTACAGGAATGTTTACTTCTATTTACTTGTGCCACTAGAAAATACACTGATCATAAACGTGGGCACTTATTGCAAAATCACTTTAGTGAGATGACAGGAAATGATGATGTTGATAAAATCAAACTGCTTGTCTGGGCTAATTACGTATAATTTTTTTATTCAATAAGCGTGTTTCATTTTGGTTACAGAATATATTCCAACAATGCTAGCACTAATACTTTTAAAAAACTGGTCCAACACAATATCACACATTTCAAAACCACACTCGCTTTCAGTATCACACAAATAAAGAGGGCAAATCAAAAACTGACCAGGAGGTTTAATGTCGTCTACGGGGGGACACTTGCAGGGGGGACATGTCACTTCCTCTGGCTTCGTCGTCGTTTCTGAGGTAAAAACAAAATGCGAAAAATGGACAGAATTAAATAAACATGCAGGCGAAGAAAATTTAAGCTCCTACTTCAGGAAGCTACGAGATGCGATTCTAAAGATGATCAAAATTCGAAAGATTCCATCGAAAGCTTTACAAAAATTTACAGTGACAATGAATGACATACAAAAAGGAAACCCTTCAATACTTCTAGATAGGCGTTTAAGAAAATGAAGGTCTAGGTAATGAAACTTTCTTATATAACTCAAGAAAAACATGCCGAGGGCAGGATCATTCAGCACAGAAGTAAAGATTTACTTTAAGCAAGGTATTGGACTATCAACCATGCAAATGTGCAGACCAGGTACATTTCTTGGTTGCATTTTATTGGAACACCCTGTGCGCCCTTGATCAGCAAAGGCAGGCACAGCATAAAGGGCGTCCCGATAAAATACGACCTAAAGATTTTCCTGGCTACACAGACTCAAGAATCCAAACCAATTCCTGTCTCCACCGCAGGTTTACAAATTCCTTCACTGAATTAAAACTAAATTATATTCCGATTGATCTCCAGATTCTGATTACGGTACTCACCTAAATTTTTTGTGGTCCACTCTGGGATGACCGGTGGATCCTTACAGTGTTTGCTCTTGCCCGTCGCAACGCTCTGCAACCTAAAAGGAATAAACAGATCAGACGATACGCTAAGAAGCCATCACGATGCAAAACTGGATGGCAATTAGTACATGTTAATTAGTACATGACAATTATTACATGTCAATGAGTACGTGTCAATTAGTACATGGCAATTGCGGCAAAACGATGATACAATGTCAGTTGAACAGTATTGCACTCTGTGACATCAGACATTGTCTTCTTCTGCGTTCAGAATTCACGAGATGCACACTGGACAGTCGGTCCATTTTCGGTAACAGTCGGCCGTCTTTAAGAGTTCCACCACAAAACTTTGTGGTCAGGGTGGTGTCCTTTGGCCAGTATTGCTTTCTTATCTTCAATCAGACATAAAATGACACAGCGGAAAATTTGCCATCTATGGTCACCTGTTTTTTTTGTCCTGAACAGCGGCAACTCCAGGTAATCATAAGGGGAACAGTACAATAGTCTTAACACAATTCATGGATTTCCCAAAGCAAAAATGCTCAATAAACGCAGCCTTGAATACATTAGTTAAACGAGAAACACCTACCCTTCATACGAATTGACACAAGCGTCTGACCATGAGCAGTAAGGATCCTGCGTCGCTACACAAGACGTACACGTTTTATGCACATGACATCGATGAAGTGGAATCGACCGCACCTGGTTCCCCGAAATCACCACGAGTTTTTCTTGTCCCTTCCATCGATTTCTATAAACCTGTAGATTCAAAACGGCTGCCTTGTCATCGAATACTTGCGTCTCTTCGATGATGATGGTGTCAATGGTTCGGTTCTGGCCCTTGTTGATTGCCTTGAGTACCCGGCCATCATCTGTGTGGAGAGATTACTCAGGTTTATATGCAATAATAAAGGAAGCCCTTGTTTTCATCCAATGGGTCAAATCATTTTGAAAAAATTTCACAGGGGTCACAATAAACGACAAATTCTTTCGCAGGGGTCAAATTTATGTCAAGACAACAATCTCAGTGCTCCACAGCTTAGCAGAGCTGCCAATTCATTATGTCAGCTATCAAAATTTCAATGAATCATTTTCCGGACTTACCAGTGCCAATGAACATGACATCATAGTAATTTCTGTCGGCAGCTCGCACCTGCCAGTCTACAGCTATCTGTGTAAACCGCGACCTGGAAAGGAAGGAGGACAACATTAGAACAGGAGAAGTAATGTAAAAAGAGGAATGGTTCAACGGTATGGTGAAAGGCTTTGTTTCGCTCTATAAATCTAAGTCCCTAACTTTTCCAAAAGGGGGGATGTAGGAAGGGATATTGAGCAACATTAAAATAAATTTATTCTGTATTTAAAGCACATCCTTCCCAAAAACGAAAGACGGTTATAATGTCTCATGGAACAGAGCAACTTACGTGAAACTCGTCTGAACGAGAATAGGTTTTCCTCCAAAGGCCTGCACAGCACCATTCATCAGGACATGCGATTTGACGAAATTCAAATTCAAATCGGGTATCTGTTTCGAATCGTTCGAACAGGTTTTTGCCGGATGTGGTGACCGCGTGAACGGCCAATCTGCTGGAAGCCATGCTGATGTGGCAGACATTTGTTCTTTGAAATTGCCAGAGAAAATGTTCAAAATGTCTGAAAATCGGTATGCACATATCGCAGATCCTGTTATGCTATTCCTGAAGTAGAAAAACAATGAACATGAGTTTTTAGAGTGTTGAAAAGACAGGAGAACTAAAGCACGATGAACCACTCTAACCACTATGCCACTGGTCTCCCTCACCCAATCACTAAGTCACTTGACGGTGGCATCAACTGACGATGTGTCTTCTTTCCATTTTCCACTTCCACAATAATGCATCAAATGCAGAGGCTTCATTGTCAGCCTGCTAAAAACCCAGGCTCATTCCATCATCACTACAAGACTTACTCAGGTGTATTGAAGACCCCATATATCATATCATTCCTATAGATACTATGGTTTGTCGCACCGAGGTTGCCATTCCCAATCTCGGTTGTTGATTCTGAAAAAATACAATCATGGTTTTCTACAACCCATGCTTCAAGTAGGGGGGGGGGGGGGGGGCAGGGAGGTTACTGCCCCCCGAGATCTCTGAAATATGAGTTTTCCATGCAGATTTGGCAAATGCTTAATAGTATAATGGGAAGTTTTTGTAACCATAATACAATTTCATTCAAATTTGGGTCACACTCTTTCATTAAAAATAAACGTCCTTTTATACCTGCCTTTTTTGCTGCATCAGGTCAGACCCAAAGATTTGAACAGAATGAAAAGCTACTCACGTATTTCATCAAAATAAAACGGAAATTCTCCTGATATTGAGCAGTTCAACCGCGCCTTGAAAAACGACGTAAACACGTCCCGTAACACCATTCTCCCACCGTTGTCTTTCTTACATATCTGAGCAACCCGTGAATAAACTGCCTGCAAACGGAAAGACGAAGAAGTTAACTCCAATATCAAGTAGAAGAGCCGAGCTACTTCACGGTTTTTCAATGATGTAGGACTCAGCGTGGCCCAATTCCCTTTTCTCACACTATTGGTGTCCCTAAAAGGTAACTCATTGGCAACTATTCAGTCCCATTGAGTAGGATAGTTTGTTCAAAGAGAAAAAAGCCACCTCCATGAAAATCTCACCAGACGACAATTCCAGAGCAAAACCCGATTCATTTTCATCGTCCTGATGACAACTTGATGTCTTATTTTCAGTTTTGCCTTGGACACATTGAATATTTCCTTGAATTAACTGCCCCTTGATTCACCTGTTGCAGTACTAAGGATTGTTTTATTCTGCTGGTTGATTTGGCTTACCAACCCAGTTTTCCCAATCCTATGTACCCCTACTGTAAGGAACCAGTAATCAGGCAATAACCATCCATATTACCAGCAGTGTACCGTAAACCGGTACTACATTTACAGTCATCGTATGATTACATACCTTCCCACAGTTGATGTATTCCACGCTTGTCTCTCGGAAGAAGTAGTATATTTTCTCCCCGTATTCATACGTACTCACAAAATTTGGATCTGAAAAGGGTAATTATCACAAAGTCAATCTACGGTAACTGGTCGAGACAATTTCTTTCCACAAAAGTTTCATGCAAACAAAAATTTTTTTACTCATGTTGGGTTATATCAAGAATTCGTAAAGACTTGTTGTAGGGTGTGTATTAAAAGTATTCAATTTGGCATCAAACAGCAAAGGGTTAATGCTAAAAACACATTACAAGTCGGACAAAGCCTATGTGTGGGTGGAGATAGACAGTTTTTAAAAATAAACAGCTGTTACTCTACTAAGACCAGGATGTCGGTTTTTATATTTTCAAAAATGACGATATTTTCAAAATTGATAAACAATTAGCGCTTTAAATATCTCTTGACTTACCATTCAGCCATTTTGAATCATATTGTTCTGTTCGTATTGATCCCGTGTAAATGAGAGCATCGCGTGACAAAAAGTCCGCATATGTGGCTGAGTATAATGTTCCATCTGAAAAGTAGAACGTTTTTATGAAAAAGACGTAAAACAGATGCAAAGATGAAAAAAGTTTTCTATCCAGGTGAAAAAAGTTTACTATAATGACTTCAGGTTGTATTGTGACATGATCCATTGGCTTGAAACATGTGCATATCTGATCAGTTATCTTGAACTAATTAACTTGAAGAGTCGTCACTGGTGACAAAAAACAACACAGCACCAAGTGGTGTCTTTCGTCGACTAGAAAAACATGACAGAGGAAAAAGCTATATTTCTAACTTTTTCCCTGCAAGAACCTGTTATTTACATCCGCTGTTCAGGAACTCAGACAGTTGTTTTATACAAATGTGAACCTCGAGATGTTGTCGTAATCAATGTCTGGCTTTCAGCCTCATCTTCTTCAGTTACTGAATCATCCCCCTACAGCAGGCCCTTGCAACTGTATCAGTATCGGCATTATCTGCGAAGTAACCTGTTTGGATTTTGCCAAAGGTATGATATCAACTACAAGCTATGTCCACCTGTGTGGGATGTTTTACTAATAATGCGATACATCTCGCCAACTATCCTTTTAAATCCGTTAATTTCCTGCAAAATGTCAATGGCGAGTTGATACAGATATGAGAAATTCTGACTCACCAGTATATAATGATGTACTATTTAGAGAGGGATCATATGGACATCGGGCTGTTCCCTTTTCTTCACTTTCATCTTCATATAAATACCCTGGCACAGAGTCATCCTGTTAAAAGACATAAAGGGACATGTTAAGTTGGGGTTAAAAGTTTATACTGCTGTTTTTACTGTCTTAGAAGCTGAGGTGAACAGAGATGAAATATTGAAATTTCATCTTTAAGATCTCCACTCAATTAGTCCTACTATAAGCACTGAATTTGTTCCCTTTGGCCTTACTTCTTGAAACCATCTCAAGACAGGTTGAATGCCAAAAACCATCATTTGGAAGCTGGCCAGGATATGGTTGTAACTGGAGAAAACAAAGATTTTTACCTCATGTTTTTTGAGCACTCATGTTATTTTGACAAAGATGTTGTCCAATCAAATGCAGAAAACACTCAAAGCTAGGAGAGGGTTGACGCTAGTTATGATTAGGCTGAAGTGCACTGGATGACAACAAAGAAAATATATTGTCATCCAGGTCACCTGCACCAGTCATCACCGTCAGTTTTTTCAGAAGCAATTTCATGCCTGATTGAAATGTCCCCTGTTTCATTCAAGCTTATCTCAAGTGACTTTTGAAACGAACCTGCTGCAGAACAAGAGCCTGAAGTAATTTGAACTGAACTGATTGTGCAAAACTTTAACAGACTCTAGTTTCACAGATCTAAGACCTACAGTTCGTTGCCACCTAAGAGCCTTGTGTCAAAGATGCTTGAGATGGTCCCATAACGCTGCCAGAAAGGGGAAGAAAAAAGATTTGCCAAATTCACCCAAAAAACCACCCATGAAAATTTGGCGGTTAATGGTGACCATTTTCACTTACTGGAAGGCTTCGATATGTTGAGATGGTCCCATAACGCTGCCAGAAAGGGGAAGAAAAAAGATTTGCCAAATTCACCCAAAAAACCACCCATGAAAATTTGGCGGTTTATGGTGACCATTTTCACTTACTGGAAGGCTTCGATATGTTCGACACGTCGGATCAAACGCGTGCGTGCCACACACATAGATGTAGTTCTGCGACATTTTGGCGACCACTCGAATGTAATTCTGACACTCCTGCGTCGTCTTCATTCGTAACCGACATGTCTGTATTGATTTAGCTTTTGAATACCATTCTATTCGCTGGAAATACAAGAGGGAACATCAGAATAAACATCATAACAGATCTGATAATTTGGGTACCGTAAGATGGGATGACACAGGCCCAAAGTAGGGCGAAATATGTTAAGAAGATAACTCCATGGGCTAAAGTTGTCATAGCCTGGTCGGGTCAAAATAAGATTTTCCGAGGGGGGGGCTATTTTACCCCCAGGGCCAATTTCTCACCTTCAGGTGGTGGGTACTCGAGGCTACTGAAATAATACCTAAATTTAATTTCTTAGAAATTTGATACTCGGAGGTCTTACACTCTTTTGGCAACATCAGATTAGTCCTAAGAACATTACTATTAAACAATAGCGATTGCAAATTATAAGTAATCAAAACATCATATTTACCTTATTTTGTTTTAATGTGATTAAACTTATGTTATAAAGATAGTTCCTGTAAAGAGAAGGAAAACAATGTAGAAGAACGGTGCTTCAAAAAGAGGATTTTAACAATTTTAGTGCCACCTTATTCTAATAGGGGTCTCTAGGGGTATCAACTGATAAAGAAAGAGGGAAGTTAGGAAGCAACCTGGGCTGATCTGCATCAACAGGCCATTAGGAAAACACCATGCCTATTCAAGCTACTCTTCTTCTTCTTCAGCATTCACTCTGCACTTGGAAGTGAAATTCTTCGGGGAGTATTCCTCCTCCCAAAGCGGGACGAGTGTTTTGTGTGCCACCACGGTAAAGCACCAGTTGGGTTCATTGGCCTCATGACTCCATCTTCGTCTTGGTTGTACGTCTCATTTGAAGGACGTAGCAATTTAGGGTCAAGTGTCTTGCTCAAGGACTAAAGGATGATCCTTTCAAGAATCTGACCCAAGATCTCCCAATAATGAGCCTGGCACTCTAACTATGCACTATGCCAAACATCTCCCCTTCCAACGACTTAAGTTGAGATGTCAACTGTTGCTTACCTAGCACCAACTATGATTGAATTTCCATCCGTTAATAATAATTTGAAGTGATCTGGTGATGTTATGTTACCCTCAAACGTCTGCACTTCTAAACTACTTAAACCTGCAAAGACACGAAAAGGAGACAATATTGAGAATAACCGCAATAATCAAGTTCTCCTTTGGATAAAAACACATAACGATGTTATAGAAAACGTGAATTGCTACCTAAAAGAAATTATGATCGACAAAACTGTTTCCCAATGCTGGCGACCCTGGATTGGCCATGAAGGTTTCCTGGCACAGAATGAAACCAAGTATTTTTATAAAATTCTCAATCAAATCATCTGGCCGCCACACTGACAGTAACTTGATCCTGTTTTGATAGAAGTGGCTATCTTGGGCACATCTGCAGGACACAGCTGAGAAAACAACAGAATATGATGATAGCCTGTGCAATGCCAATTTGCTGGGTTTCATACCAGTGATTGTGTGCTGGGTTACCCTGTAGAGTCCATACCAGTGATTGTGTGCTGGGTTACCCTGTAGAGTCCATACCAGTGATTGTGCGCAAGGAAGATCGTTAGCCTTCTATCTCATCGTAACTAATCAAGGGTTAAGATGCTCCCATCCCCAAGATGTCGCTTTTTTTTTACTTCCCTCCTCCCTTCATAGTCCTGTACATGCGTAATAATGGCTGGTTTTATCCATTTCTTTAGTACTAACAGGGGCAGTCTCAAAGCACTTTACTAAACTACTATCAAATAGGTATCCACAGGAGTAGCACTTCAAGATTAAAGGAGCTTTTGTGCCAACAGAGAACAGTCTCAAAGCACTTTACTACACTGCTATAAAATTGGTATCCACACTGGCACTAGCACTGCTCACAGCACACACAGAACTTGACCTAAGGACAAAGTGGTGACCAGGTTTGAACCCACGACCCTTAGATTGAGAGTGAGACACTTTGATGAGAGTGCCACCGAACAGCACTGGTGTGGTTACGATCAAGGCAAGCAAGCAGGAAGTTCCAGAAGGTCATTTTGAGAAAAGATTTCAGTCGTCTTTTAGACAGGTGGGGCCAAAATTCAAGATATCAAAAGCAAGTTAGTAAAATTTAACAAATAATGTCATGTCTACCAACTAAATGAATCTAATCTGAATTGTCTATTTTTCAGAGATAGCTCTTTGAAGGACATTTTTATTACAAAGTTTAGGCGCATTATAAAGTTTAATGTTTTAGGCCTATTTGACTTTACTTTGGGTAGATTTGGCCAAAAGAATGTTTCCAGTTCATTTGACTGAGCAAGGGAGAGAAAGGCTGACACATTCCTTTAGTATTCTTGATAAACAACGCAAAACAGGACAAAACTTCTCGTGGGTATCATGAACTGGTCAAGCTGTTTGTTGCCCATTTACAAGAAAGTCATTCAAAATGATGAAAATTTATATTGACTGGAAAACCACTGAAAGCTATTTCACAAAAGCTGGTTTATCTCCTATCAGTTCATTTTGACAGGTAATTTCTTGAAGACCCATTTTATATGGACACTTTCAAGGAAGACCAGACAGTCTCTTGATTCCACTGTCCATTCCATTAGGAAAGACATACAACACATTATATAGTGAGTGGTCAGTCATGCACATGCAGACAGACTAGCATTGACTTGGTGTCACATGGTCAATCTTGAAGACAAGTGACCCAAGAATGACCTTCCATTGATATTTGCTTCAAACGTTGGTGTGGGGGTGGGGGTAGGGGGTAGAGATATTGGTGAAAAGGGCAACAATATCCTGAGTAGGCCTACAGAGCATTACATTGTGGCTAAGCCAAGTCCAAGTCGTAGAACCATTCTGAAGCGCACATCTAAATCTCATCCATTTGACTTTCATACGGAGACAGATACGCCAGCACACACGCGCCAATCTACCACTTCCAGGAGCAACCGGAGCTGCCTTAAAATAGCTTCAATTTAGTTGCCTGGAACCCGTGGCTTTCTGGTTTGAAGGTGACACCTAATGGTCAAGTGGTTGTGTTGTTATTGTAAGCAAGTGTTGCTGAAGGCCATGCTATCAGTTTCCAAATGGTCATCCGAAACCATTGGCTACCTGACATCATACCTCGTGGGTGCTGTGCGTGCTTCTGTGCGTGCTACGGGGTTACTAACAGGTCCATTTTCTCAAAGAGGTAAAAAGGTGACTCCTATTTTTACCAGAAGAGACAATTTCAGTTGGTTTTTCATTGCTGGCCGTAATTGATAAAACACACAAAAGTTCATTGTTGCATGCCTAACTGGTGTCTTCCCATTATTAGAGATGACACCCCTCTCCTTCAGTGATATGGCATTCTGTGGGTGCTCCCTTGGAAGGTGTGACAGAACTTTGTACAGGCAAGTTCACTGGACAACAGAGGATCATCAGAACAACGAGAAAAGCCTGAAGCAACATTATTGTAAGATACTTCTTTATGTTCATGAAAGCACTTGATAACTTTTTTCATAGGATGCGTGATAATAGGTTGTTCACTTCAAGACCTTTACTAGAATAGGTTCGAACTCCCTTTATTATCAAGATTGAAAGAGACGAAATAGTTTATAGAGTTCATCAGGCTCAATTGAAGGCATAGATTCATCAAGGCAATGGGCAAAAACTGTCGTATGGTTATGATTAATATGAACCTCACCAGGAGACAATTTCATAGTGTTCGGTGTAATTTTCAACAGAAAACGAATGTACCTAAAATTAAAGTGTCATTGGGATATTGTGGAACATGACAACGAAAATTGAGCCTGCTTAAGGTAAATTTTTCCTACTAAATTGAAAACTTCTGACGGTTTTGTAACAAAAGTGGACATGCAGATTGAACATTCCTTTCCGACATGGGTACCAGGCAAGAATACATCAAATTGGACCTATTCTAATGGGAATTGATGAGGTTATTGTCCTAGTTTGTGGCAACTGCTCAACCCTCAAGCCAATCTCCCTATATCCAACTACTGAGTGTTAAAAATCTACATTATACAACTCGGTATATATTCACATCCATCTCTATGCATCAGCAGTGCATATTTACATCTAAACTTTACACATATGGCTTTCCATGCCTCTCTAACAGCTAATTATTCATTTTTTACTTCTTGAGTAAACACCATCGGCCCGGAGGCCTACATCTGCTGCTCAAAAAGGTCGAATAACATGCCAAATCAGGTTAATTCTCAATTACCGTTTCATCAAAAATAATGTAAAGCAAGGACTGTAAGTAATGATACATTAGTCATGAAGAAATTCAATTGGGCATTGCAACTTAGATCCTTCTCAAAACCTGCGAAAATTCATCAGTTTACAGCGCTCAGAATTTCTTAACAACTTGAGTTGCAAACCCCGAAAAATTACAGAAGAATTCAGCAACTGTGAAACAATTCTATGACATATTGAATGTAGTGATTTTCTATTGGCCAGCTCATTCATCAGATGTTTCTACTGACAAGCTCATTCATCAGATGTTTCTACTTGTTGAGACACCAAAGAACCAACACAGAAGTTTCATATTGTCCAGACACACTAAAGCGTTGACAATCTAAAATATCATTACCAAGATAAAAGTTGACACCGAGATCAGCTTGATTGGATATCTAATTAGATTTTTTGGGAGTATTTATAAATTTTGGATGTATGGGAATTTATGAGGTTATTGTCTCCTCACCCCTTATCTTAGGAACCTAGATCAGGATCTACAACTTTTTTTATCAAAATGGTTCTAGGCCTACTAAAATGGATCCACGGTGGCTCCGGAGCTGCCGTGGTGTAGTGGCTCGAGTCTCTGACTACCAGTCAAGAGGTCCCCGATTTATCGGCAGGTCTCATTACCTAACATGGCATACTCCACTCAGGTCTTGAAATGGCTACCCCAGTCTGAATTGCTCAGGTTGCTCATCTGGGTTCTAATGAAAGATTTCAGGTAAGACAGAGCTGGGGAATTGAGAATGTTGTACATTGTGAAGTTCTTTAACTTACATTAATTCACTTTTTTATTCACCGAGATCAGAGGTAAATCATTCTTTGAAATCACTGACATATGACCAACAGGATGCAGAACACATTTGACCAAGTATCAACAGGCTTAAAACAGACCTCCTTTTATCAAACTCGTCAACAGGCCTCAATGAAGGACCAAGCTTCACTACGCTGGACTGATACTCGGTCTAGAGAGTCATGACACACCCTCCAACGTACTAAAATTTTGGACTGATGACATGAAGCAACCTACCACAAGGTATCATGCAATTCACAATGACCACAATGCCGCAAATGATGTAGAAATGTCTAGTAGGAGTGGCTAATCAATAACGATACCACTTTTCATTTTTTGCAGGAGCGACCATCATCCATCACTTCATTGTGAATGTCAATAACAAGGGTTGATCTGAGGTCATTTTGATTCATACCCTTAAACAAGAGTAAGGAGCATGTCCCCGAGTCCTAGATTGACCGACTGGAGACCCCTGGGAAAGAGGGACAACAGAACCAGACAGGGACCACAATCATCCATCAGGACCTGTCCACTCAATGGGCCAGATCAGGACTGGAAGACAGGCAACAGTCTCCCCCAAGGCAAGAAGCAGATGGCAGATGGTTGACTGAACAAGAGGCCCAAGGGCCTGGCGCTCAGCTGGATGACCTAATAACATAGGACTGAGGGTGTAAAGTAGTAAATATCGGCTTTTTACTACTGTTTGAAGGTCAAGAGAACACGTTATACCACTAAAATTTCCAATGCAGAGCTGCCAGCTGGATGAAATATGATTAAACTAATCAGCCATGGTATGCAAATATTACAGGAGGCAACGGAATATATCCCTAGTTCAGTATGTTGTATCGGTAGCTTTACAGAAAAGAAGTGTCAGAGAGGATGAGACTTCTCCATGGACAACTGCGGTATGTCCAGGCTGGGTTGTACAGCACAAGGATACAAATTCTGTCTGTAATTGAGAGGTATCCTGATTTAACAGAGGTCAAAATAAATAGAAATGACCAGTTTGGGACTAACACCACTGTCTTTTTTTTAATAAGGTAAGGTTACAGGAGTCAACAAAATTAATTTTATTGAGAGAAATTGACCTGTCCTGCAGGTGGTTGGAATTTACAATACAAAGGGTCATTTTTCATGACATTGTGCTCTACTGCGTATCCCTAGTGAGTCGATCTATCCTTGGCGCAGACAGGTTTAAATTGGCTACATCTTGAATAGATTGAATTGCGATGAAAATCTAATGCAATAAAGGAGCAATATCGAAGAGACAAATTAATCAAACCAATTGTCCACAGACTCAGACCCTGAAATGGCGTGATGTATGCGTGCATATAAAAGTATATCAATTGGTCCGATAGAGATGATGAGGCAATGTCAATATGCCTTGTTCCTTAGTCAGCAATATGCCCCTTTTTATACGGAGAAGAAGGAGAACCCAGCTAGGCCTTCACATGTCGGCATCCAAATGGCTCGAACTAACTGTACTATCACTACTATAAATTTAAAATGCGTGCTCCTCCTACATGTAGCAATGTCTCGGTCAAAAAGGCACTTAGTCCACAGACAAGCTAGAAGTTCAGCACCGTGAGGAGCTCCTTGGTAAGGCCATGTCAGGTTCCGCACGCCTCTTCATATCCATCAAGTATTGAAAATGAAAGCTGTGGTGAGCACATAAAAAGACCATGGTCACCTTAATTTGAAAATCCCTTCATTTCATAATCAAGGGCTACCTCTGACTAAAACAGCACCCATAAACAATTGACCACCAATTTGACCCCAGCTCCTAACTGCGGGAAAACCCAAGTCCAGCAACCAAAAGTACCAAAAATACATTTTTGTTTACATTTGAACTGCACACATGCAAGGCACACATGCGTTTGTTTACAATTTCATTTCCCGCGAAATCTAGAAAATCAGGTGACCTGCAATCGTGGATTGAAAATAACATTAAGCTGGGTTCAGCAGGTCAGCAGGTATACCGGCTGCGAAATTTTTTTCTGCAGGATACTTCTGGCATAGTGTACACCTGACAGCCAATCAGAATTCAAGGCAAGCACGTGTCTTTGTTGACATCATCTTTCCACATGGCGCAATAATGTCAACAATGCCACGTGTTCTGATAATCTTGGAAAGAACAAGTTAGCAAATGGTTAGAGGAGTATATTAGCTAAAATATATTTATTTGCAGTATCTTAACATGTATTTTCATTGTCGAGTGGACTGTATTTATTGGACTTGTCTGTTAAAGGCGCACTGTGCTCGGCAAAATAGCCGAGGTTGAATGTTTATCTGTCAACCGTGTAACTAGTTCTGCTGCATGTATATGCATAGGTGACGCCACCATTCAATTTATTTTGTTTGCTTGTCAAAATGTGTTTTATACAATGGCCCTTCAACAATGTTCAAACTACCAAAATCAACAGCAGACATCGGATACACTGTCCCTTTAATAATTATCAACATTGGCAACACTGTCAGTGTCACTGCCCCTTAAAATTTCACAAATCGCGAGACATCGGATACACTGTCCCTTTAATAATTATCAACATTGGCAACACTGTCAGTGACACTGCCCCTTAAAATTTCACAAATCAATGCATGCACTGCAATGTAGCGATCAGATCAGCTGATGCCTCTTTTGTACGCATAATATCATCAATTTTACAATGAATCTGTGCAATTCATTCCTAAACACGACGACACAAACCTTGAGTTGTGCATAATTGGGGTCAGACAATGAACTATTGTCACATTCACAGTTGAAGTGGCACTCGGCATGCGACTCGGTATCGTCCATTGTATTTGCATTATCATGCATAAATAAACAGTGTGACGTCAAAGATCGCGCCAATTGTGATTGGCTGTCAGATGTACACTGTGGCAGAAGTATCCTGCAGAAAAAAATTTCGCATACCGGCTGTTCCAATCATCCCCCTACAGCCAGCTGTTCAAAAGGTAATGTTATTCACCCCACAGGGAGTGCAGGTAATTGATTAAGCCCCTGCATAACTTAACACTATAACAGCGATGGCTTGGCTTCTGTGGTAAGGAGAATTGACAGTTTTTTTACGGGAGTAACATTATTGTGTTGCTTAAAACGTCTACTTTTTACTCATGTAAGAATCGTAGTACTAATAATAACTTCAACTTATTTTCCGGTTATGATAACACAACACGCATCTTTATGATCATGATCTTTCTCAAACTAACTGAATGACCTAATCGCCTTGGACGCACAACCACATATCAATCCGCCCCGACGATCAACAACAAAGTTTTCGTGCTTTTAGCTGTCAATGGCTATAATATACTCCTGCAGAATAGTAGAATTAATAGAACTAATTTCCGAAGTTTCCAATAGTTTGAACACAAATCAGAACATCACCCATCAGCTGGACTCAGATCTGCATAAATTACGATAAATAATGAGGTCGTCGCTTCAATTTCGCAAAGAAAGTTGACTCCATTCGAAGGTTGTTTTGACCAAATTTCGTTGAACTCATCGTTATGAGGGCATTTGAACACATTCTCGTTGATCTTTTCTATAAACGTGTGAAGTTTCGTACCAAAATACATTTCCGTAAAGGCTTAAATAAGAAAATTTGTCACTTGCAAATCATCGCTCCGGTAGAAATAAAAAGGTCGCCGCCATTTTCTTGATGATAGTTCTCCAGGTAATCTCGGCGGGAAATTTAAAGCGGGGTCATCCGGGGTCAAACAACAGTTTTTCTCACTACCGCCAACTGGTGATATAAATCGACACTAATCTATTTTATATGAAAACTTCTATATCATGAAGACCTCTTCAAGTTTATTTCAAGCTTTTATCTGCAAGAATAGAGCGGCAAAAAATGGTTTATTCAATTACGCATTTTGCCACCTGGGGAGCTGAATGTGAGTCGAATCGCACATTTTCTTTTCTGTAAGCATCCTTTCCTGCGCTGTTAACATACAAAACCATATTTGAAGTGCCGCAGTTCTATGGTTACAAAATGCCCAACATGGCTGGATGGAAGGACGGACACCAATCGAATAGCTATTTGACTAGCTCCGCTGACTTTGTCAGCTGAGCTAAAAATGGGAGTAACATTATTGTGTTGCTTAAAACGTCTACTTTTTACTCATGTAAGAATCGTAGTACTAATAATAACTTCAACTTATTTTCCAGTTATGATAACACAACACGCATCTTCATGATCATGATCTTTCTCAAACTAACTGAATGACCTATTAGTAATCGCCTTGGACGCACAACCTAACCACATATCAATCCGCCCCGACGATCGACACATCCATTCGATTCGATAACCGGGTAACCCTCGATAAAGTTTGATAAATAAACTAGAACTGAGATTTCACAGGAGCACCTGTGAATTCATGACTCCAGGGTTGTTTTGAGGGCGATATTGTAAGAGTTGGTCTTGAGTACGTGAAGGTCCGTGTGAGGCACCTGGGGAGAGAAGACTAGTTGAACGATGGGATCATGGAGGTATAAATAACTATTTATACCTCCATGATGGGATCTGACACGGACACTACTATTGATCTCATTATATGAATACCATTTAATTACAAAAAAGTGAAAACAGATCATATCATATTCCTTGGGATAAATTAAAATAGGAGTGCGGGAACAAGGTTTTTTAGCAGGAGGAAAGCGAGAACATTTTGTGCCGTCGTATTCCGATTTGGCTGGTTAGTGGTGAAATCTGCTTTTAATTTTGCAAATTAACATATTCGTTTTTCGAGTTCTAACGTTGTCTGAATTAAAGATGCTTTCCCAATGCTTGACTGGTCTGGCAAGAGGCATTGCCAGGAAAACGTGACGTCATTTTGGCCATTCTTCTTACCGCACGCCCTCTCTCTCCGTAAAAGTTCCTGACATGGTGTGAAGTGGGAGGGCGCACAATGGGAACCACACTGCCGCGATGTTAATAGTTTCTATTTATAGAATTCAGCGGCAGAGATTTTAGGCACGGAAAAAGTGGATTAACTCGGCTAATCTCAATGGATTTTACCCAGGAATGTTTTCAAGGCGAGAGAAACATCTGCTTTAAGTACTGCGCTTATTAGATTTCATGTTCAGGCCGAAGATTGGCCTAAAACGTGGACGAAAAGAGTGCATTATCGAGTGTTGGAGAGGTCACGTGATTGGACGAGAAACCTGAACAAAGTTTTCGTGCTTTTAGCTGTCAACATCAATGGCTATAATATACTCCTACGGAATAGTAGAACTAATAGAACTAATTTCCGAAGTTTCCAATAGTTTGAACACAAATCAAAACATCGCCCATCAGCTGGACTCAGATCTGCATAAATTACGATAAATAATGATGTCGTCGCTTCAATTTCGCAAAGAAAGTTGACTCCATTCGAAGGTTGTTTTGACCAAATTCTGTTGAACTCATCGTTATGAGGGCATTTGAACACATTCTCGTTGATCTTTTCTATAAACGTGTGAAGTTTCGTACCAAAATACGTTTCCGTAAAGGCTTAAAAAAGAAAATTTGTCACTTACAAAATCATCGCTCCGGTAGAAATAAAAAGGTCACCGCCATTTTCTTGATGATAGCACTCCAGGTAACCGGCGGGAAATTTAAAGCGGGGTCATCCGGGGTCAAACAACAGTTTTGCTCACTACCGCCAACTGGTGATATAAATCCACACTAATCTATTTTATATCAAAACTTCTGTATCATGAAGACCTTTTCAACTTTATTTCGAGCTTTTATCTGCTGGAATAGAGCGTCAAAAAATTGTTTTTTCATTTACGCATTTTGCCCCCTGGGGAGCTGAATTTGAGTCGAATCGCCCAAATTTTTTTCCGTAAGCAACATTTTCTGCGGTGTTTATAAGCAAGACTAGATTTGAAGTGCCTCGGTTGTATGATTACAAAATGCCCAACTTTGCCTACAGATGGATGGATGGATGGAAGGATGGCAGGATGGGTGGAAGGACGGACACCAATCGAATAGCTATTTGACTAGCTCCGCTGACTTTGTCAGCTGAGCTAAAAATCAGAGCAATTGCCTTTTCAGGATGTTATGATATTGATAGATCAAAATTGGCTGGGATGATTGATATAGATACCCATGTTTAAGCAGGATTCAGGAGGGGCAAAAATTGCACTTGGATTTGCCAAAATTATTGTTGGTTTGGAAACAGCATGGGGCCTTTTTTATAACATGACTTCAGGACAGGTCCCTCCCCCTCAAAACTTAATGGTCTGATGCGGTTTAGGAAGGCTTGACGTAGCATGACAGCTTTCAAATTCACAGCGCTATAATTGATTACTTTGTGATCATGTATGGCATTTCACTTGTGTCTTTATATGCCTCCTACTGCCCATCATGACCCCCTACCCATGCCAAATTGTTTTAACGTTGCCCTCTGCAGTATTGTGCTACAACTGAGAGTACGGATATGTAAACCATTTTAGTAATCAGCTGAGCTTGGCCATGCGATGATAAAGGCAAAACCGGAACCATTCAACGTAATCAACACAAGAATGGAGGTCAACGTAAAAGCCTTTTTCAAGTATCACTCAACGGTAGTCAAATGTCACCGGATTAGGCCGGTTATTGAGACAATGCCAAGAGCCTGACAAACAGCCCAGTAACCTTTAGTGAATGATTCATTCACACAGAGAAGATCGTAACTGAATGAAAGCTATTCATGTTCTTTATTAATGAAAAGAGCAGCGGTAAAAAATCACAGCCGGGTGAGTTTCGAGACAGAAAGAGTGTTGAGGGAGAGCCCGTAGAGTACATACAGACTTGCCATGGCCATTCCAAGGCATTAACTGCATGGCTTGGGTCGCCCATCCCAGCAGTTCAACCATTTCTGTGGTATCGCCAGGGCTAACAAACATGTTTATACCCCATTGGCCATCAGCCAAAGTTTGGACGCTTTTCATGCTGTTATCAGGCAGCCAAAAATAGATCAATTCACCATAGGAAGCACGATAATTTTCCCATTAGTTTTTGCGCAAGTTAAAAAAACATCCTCTTGATTAGATTGAAAAGCTAACCCTGACCACGATGTAGGCTTACTATGAGTAGAAGGGGAAGAACATCTCGACCCCAATTAGCACCAAAGATGAGGCAAATAGACCCAACTAGCACCTTAACGTAGTGGCACGTAAAACACTCTTCCCGCCTGTTAGAGGAAGCATACTCAAAGGAGAATAACACCTCCAAGTAAAGAGAAAACGTGAAGAAGAAGAAGAAGACCCGACTTGACTATCACTTCGTATACAAGTATGAGGTGGTACCTACATGGGCTTAGAGTAGTCTGGTTACTCCAAGGCCTGGGAGACAGGATGGTCGAAGGGTGGCATGGCACATGGTCCTTGCTAATTTAAGGGTCCATCTCATCTTCCCCCTCATCTTGCAAGGGTTTTTGTACTTCTTCCTACTTCGCAATCTGTACTAAGGGCCAAGCGCTGTTGAAACTTTGGCCCAAGGTATTCTTCCCTTGGACCAAGTCTATGACAAAGACACGGCATGCCGACTGAGTACTCCCAATGCAGGAAGAGGAGTCGTGACCCCATCATTTGGCCCCAATTGCTTCGAAGTAAATTAGCTCAATGAAGTACTATGGTAAACCATACACTCAAACCCATCCAATAAGTAATCAGTACCGTATGTTGCGGAAACTGCACAGGCCTCTTTAAAGACTACTGCGCATCAAGAAAATGATTTGAATTTTAACCAATGCCCACTGCTCTAGGAAAATAATTTGGCAACCATTCCAATATCTCCCAAAATAGGACAAGCGTAACGGGTTTATCTATTTTGGAGAAGGTTGCTTTGAGAAATTCTAACAACGAATTCAAGTTCGATGATGTAACCTGCACAATTTGTCGAAGGTGCCTTTCGACAAATTGACTGCATTCAAAGATTATGCAACAGAAATTTGTGGTCCACACAGATGCTAAGAGCGATTGGATGCAATTTTGATGACTTCCATCCGAGAAATCTTCAGGGGCAGCGAGGAAAGCCACATGAATGCTAAAGGAACATTTTTCGAAAGTTGCCGGACTTGTTAACATTGATCAAAAGGAAGATGGGTAGACAGCTAAAATAACAGATGCAAATAGTCAATGAAGTACATGTACTTCAGCAAAATCGTCCACGGTGTGAAAATTATATAAGACTGAAGTCCAATTTTATTGAAAAATTAAAAAAATTAAATGCATTATATGGTTTTGCCAACAATTAGTGACATGAAAATACATGAGTTTACACTACTCAAAAGGCCAACACCTATAAAACATGTCCAAGGGCCTTCAATAAAAAGATCAGTAATGTAACCAAACAAACTATCAGTGAGCCATTTTAGTAGTCCCAACACTGCAGAATAACAGTTTGTTGACGAAAGCTTATAGCTGTTTTCATTGGCCGTAATAAAGAGACATATCAATATATTCGGAGCGACGTAAAAAGGTTTTGTATCCTGCAGGGGACGACAAAATCATATCTAGTCTCGATATTTTTTTCTGCAAAATCTCATTAAGTAGGTCAGGGCAATTTAATCCAATGTGTAAGAGTTATAGTAATATGAAACGATTTATCACGACAATTGAACAAGGCCGAGGGGCCATGACGAGTACAGACTTGCGCCATTTCGGATTGTGTGCAGCCCCAAAAACATACACAATAAACCCTGGATTATTGACACAATAAGAACATGGAACCTAGAGGCCATACGAGCATAACCAACCTGCAAAGTTAGGTTTGATGTAAGAACTAGGTATAACATTGAAAACAAGACTAACACGACAAAACAACATTGCTCGGTTTAAAGATATTGAAACTCTAATGTGCTTAATCCTTGCAATGATTGTGTTTATCAATTCTTTGTGCCTGCAAACAGTCTTGTTGAACTTTTGCATGTTTTTTTTTCATAAGAAAGTAATGTCTCACTTTGACTCATCCAGGCAAGTTCCGTTTTTTTCTTCTTTCTAAAGACTATTGCAGTAAGTTTGAAGATGCAAATGGATTTGTAAGTCAACATACACATCACTGAGAGCCTTTGTATAATGCATTCAAAAATGTCTACAATCTATCATCTTAAACATTCAAGGAATATAATCTAAACGATAATTCTCATGTGCTGAGTATGTTAACCCTTGAGAAGCAAAGATGCAATCTACGGTTAAAGATGGACCTTTTCCTGATACCTGCTCATGATACCAGATGGAAGGCACCAAGCTTCTTTTCATCATCATCATCATAATTGACGGCCTCATGGCACAAGTCATTTGCTATCCAACTGGTAATTTCATAGAATCGCCTTGATGTAGTTCCTCTTCCATATCATTGTCTTGTTAAGTTATTCCTTTGTCCAACTACTGTCTTTACCAGATGGTGTCTTAACTTCCTGAGGGTGTCATCATTCAGAAAAGGATTCCCTTCGAGGTATCAAAACTTATCATTTGCCTCTTTTGTTTGATGCGAGGGTGATCTTTGGCCATTCCCTTTACCATCCAGTTTATCACAATGACAAACCACTACCTTCATCAGTAAGTTCTGATTGTCAAGCGGGTGACTCTTGCCTTGGAGGATACGGTAGAGTTAAGAAGAGCGTATAGTATATGGGTAAAAGCATTGGTATCTTAAGTTAACAGATTGTCGGTGAATGACCAGTGCTGGCAACGCTGCAAAGGTGTTGTTTAAATCCTATCCCTCATCAGGGCCTATCTGCAAGGGGTTGTCCTCAAAGGCTGACCATTCATTGGTCAAGTGGTCAGGAGGCTGCTGAGTTTTGAGAGTGTGTTTCCTTTGTCAAATTAAGCATCTTTTCTTCGGCAGATCGGGTTTGGAAGAAACTGGTGCTCACTCACCAGTTCTAACATCACGAGACACCCATGGCATCACGACGATTGGTCTAAAACGCAGCTGACCACAGGCATTAGTATCTTCAGGCTACCATCATCCCTTGGATCAGTTAGATTTAAAGATAAAGTGATAACAGAACCTTTGGGTGACCGAGACGCATTAGATATTCATTCATCCTAAGCCACATCAACCGAACTGATCCGATCTGATTCCACACATTCGTCCATTCACCAATTAATTTCTAAGACTGCCAACTCTGCTTGAGCATCGTGCGCTATGGGAATTGACTGTAAAAGGACTCTCACAAATGGATCAACAATGGCCGAAATTGGTTGATGAGATCGTGAAAGGAAGTGGTCAAGCCTGATTAATATCACAAAGGCAAGTGAAGGAAAATCGTATACCACCTGGGCGAGTTTGATTTTATTAATAGTCTGATGACAATTTCATTGAATGGCATCAACCGGAATGTGTAATACTAGGAATCTAATATTGCTAAGATTCTGATAATACCAGCCACTACCAAAGCATGATCTTTGGGAGACGTCGAGGGTCCAAGATATTTGCTCTCCTCAGAGATCACAACACTCTAGAAATAAAGGTTTCTGAGCAGCTGGAGAAGCGTTAAAGCTTTCTGGCCAACACAAAAAATACTCCTTAGAAATATTCATTGAAATGAAAAACCCCTCCAGCTTTCTGAGATTCTGAAAAGAATGCTTTTTGGGGGTAAAACACGGTAGCAGTCAAGGTCCTGAATGGTATATACACTTTTGTGCATTTAGCTTGGTGCCCTTCAGCTATAAAAGTGCAGTCGGTGTTGACCCAATGAGAGTCATTGACAACGAAAATCAAAAAAATCTGTTCTTAGAACTTTATGAGTGTTTTATGACTGATTTGATCACCTTGAGTCATTTATAGTCAATGCATGCTAAAACCAGTCAGAAAAGCGCCTAAACCCAAGATCGTGTACAACTATTACAAACATAAGACAAATGCATAGACAACGTGTTTACTAGGTCTGAATTTATTTACCAAACTCATTGAGAGTTCATACATCTAAAATATAGCAAGCAAGCACTTGAGGTCTACTATACTGATAATAGTGTTTGGTTAAAGTATCAGATATCCAAATCGGTGCAGGGGTGACTCAAGTCCCAAGTCCTCTAGAACTGAGAAAGTTCATGTACAGGGACTGAGGTTGCCACAGTAAAGACTGCGGCTATAGTTCGAGATGGCCATGTGCTATCTGCCTAACATTATAGTGACAAAGTTTATCTCTAATGCACAAGTAATCTGACTCTTTTCACATAAAAGTCACCAGCAGAAACAAGCTACAGCAAAACACTTCATTTGATGCTTTTCTACTGACCACAGAGAATGCCCTTGTGTGATGATTGAAAATGTCACCAGCATGCAGGGTGTATGCAGCTACAACGAGCATTACTTGATGGTACTCAATAAAAGTCCTTGTGTGCCCAAAAATGTTGGTACTATTTCACAAGTACTTGAAATTCAAATGTATATTGTTGTAAAAGTGTGTGTTCTTCAGTAGAATTACTGACTCACATCAGCAATGCCCTTGTGAAGTGTGAGAAATTAGGGGGTGGGAGGGATGAAAGTCAAGGCTGTTTTCCCTGAGAATCGGGTACTCTGGATTTAGCCAACTGATGACCCTGGTGGGTGATGGAGGCAAACTGATCCTTGGAATTGAATTGGCAACCAAGACCCAGTTGCCACCTCTCAGGTCATCAGACCCATTGAATACTTCCGGGCAGCAACCCCGGAAGACATCAGTATTTGGATATCCTGACCCAGCACCACCTCTCACGGACATCAGTTTGCCCTTCTCCAACAACTACATGTAGTTGTGTTGGGATTTATTTGCCGACCTGACCAGTTTAAGTACCTGTGGTGACAATAGTTGATATCACCTGAAGTGGTCTAGGCCGGCAAGTATCACCCTCGTGCTAGCCTGAGGTCCCTATAATTGAGAAAGTTTGGAGCAGAATACGTTCAGTTTTCTACCATTTTTGTACTGAGCCTTTCCCTTGACAGATACCCCTGCCCTGAAAAGGTTGGATTGCGAGTTCCAAGTGTAACATTTTCCACTCTGTACAGTTTGTTTCTTAACCAATCTGGTTGAAATGTTCAGATGTTCAAATTTTTTCTTTGTGTCAGTCAACTATTGTATGAAGTTTAAAAGAACAGAATCCAGAAATAAAATATGGTCTATCTGGGGAACCCCCAAATGACTATTATAGGGGGTCAAAGAAGAAACTTTTTTCTGCACTGATAATAGTAGTCTGCCCTCTAGGTTCAAAACACTTTGATACAACAAAATACAGTGCCAAAGCTCCTCCAGATCACCAAATTATTTTAGTTCTACGTTATTTAGGCTTTATCAAAACAATCCTCGTTTTTTTAACAAAAACTCAATGGGGCTCTCAAATAAATCATTCCACCTAGTGACATATATCAACAGTCGTACAAACGTACATGGCTGTAAGTGGGGTGATGTCAATGACAAAACCTACCCCTATTTACTCCTTGCAGTGACTGATATCGTAAATCATGCAAAATGCCTTTAGAAATGGTTTTTATTCAGGAGACCATATCAGCACTTCAAATACAATTGCTCGCATGAAAAGAAGAGCTCTCATTTTCCTAGGCCTATTATGCGCCATGGCTCCAGTAAACTTGCCCATGTCCTTTGTATTTAATCATGGGTCAGGAAAAAAGAAATGCATTTATACACAATGCCTCAGTGCAGTTTTCGTACATGCAACTTTGTGCTGAAACTTCTTGGTTTGTATAGCAATTGTATATCTCTCTACACAACAGCAACGTTGAAATTTATATTCAGAACATATTAACGGAATTGAAATCATTCAAGTTCAATTACAAATTTAAATTTTTGTTATGAAAAGCGCAGGCCTTTAACATACATAAGATAAATATCCTGATTATTGTCATGCGAGACGTAGTTGAATTATGGCCAAATGGTAGTACAAGATAGTACGGAGCAAATAAAATAAGCCCTTGTTTACTATAGCGTATGAAACACAAAAGCGCCATATAATATATACATGACTTGCATTATCATATTGAGAAAAGTACATTGAGATAAGGAAAGCAGCCTCAGGCGAGGCCTATGTTCTTTCAGACCTGTTATTGCATTACTAATATCAACATACTATCTGGACACCAGTAATGGGGATTTGGCATTCACCACTGAGTTTGTGCCTGAGGGGTGATCCTTGTCATCCAATCGTCTAAATCTCTGCTTGATTTGAACAGGAGATAATCACTGCAACAAAATTGATACGAATTTTAAAACACAGACAACAGACCAAAAAGTCCCAGATTAAAAATCAAGCCAATTTGAAGACAATGCTGTTAGTTCGCATATCATTTTGGAATCGCGAGTGACAACCCTTTAACACCAAAAAAGGTTCCCAGGAACAGGAATATGTCAGTCAATGGAAAGACTTCTCAAGCAAGGCAACTTCACTGTCTTGACTAGCCTGACATACAAGTCTTAACCATGTTCAAATCAGACAGGTCACCTTGCCCGAGGTCAAGTATGACATAGTACGAAAAGTTTGAATTATCACCCAAAACCTGTGCCAAAATTTTAGAAAGTGTATTCTAAAAGAACTTATTGAAAGCTTGGAGTGGACCCATGTATCTTTTGCATTTTACTTGACAGATCTAGAACACTCTTTAGGACTACTTGAAATTGAATTGATACAAAAATTATGTCCATCTGATTATAAACCGAACTCATTTCGACGCTCCTTTCAATAATTGTTTCAATTATTAAAACTCAGGAGATTTTAAGGCAGTATATCGTTGGCCGTCATCTACGTTGACCCTTCTGTACTCTGTCCCGTGGGTACATCATCATCCTGAAAAGAGGTTTGATCTCTGTATGGTACCAAGTGTAACAATCCATCATGAACTAGGCCATGCAAGAAAAGATACACCCACATGGGCTAGACAACAATTTTCCCAACATGGCTAATCAACTGAAGAAATATCACAGAAAAGCGTTTTTATTATTTCAAATAATATCAATACACATAACATATGATAAAGAAGGTCAATCTGCCCTCCCAAATGTGAGGTCAGCGTTCCCTTGTCAAGAATGTGTTTGAACACCAGGATATGTGATGACACCAAGTCAGTCGAAACGAACCGTTGAGTCATAGGCCTACATACCAAAAGAAAGACTCCATTCACTTCCTAAATATCTCCTGCAATTCCATAGAGGCCTTGCCAAGTTAACCCCCTTTTGTCGGAGAGGGAACTATTAAAATCGCCACTCTTTCATACTGGCATCTTCTTCTTCTCCTGCGTTCAGTCTGCCTATTCGATATCTTCAGTCCTGTGGCGGAGATGGAGAGGCTTGTCCGTTCATGGTCTTCCTGTGTTCCCTACCGTTTTTTGCAGGCCAGAAGTTCTGTTGTAAATCAGGGGACTGTCTTGTTGGATGTGTACTGTCTGCACATTGACATTTCACACTAGGTAACTCTACTCACGACAAACACATTTTTCTACATTTTCTTATTTTTGCGGTGCGCTTTTTACACAAAATCAACACACCTGACCAACAGGCTGACCTCGGTCAGGAAAAATTGTTCAAGAAACAGTCAACATGAAATCTTATCCATTCAGACAATTCTTGTCTCAGCAAGCTATCAGATAATCCATACTTTGATTGACACCTGTCAATTATCAATACCCTGACTGATCGACTGTGAATGGTTATCAATTAAACAATAGTAGTTTTAATTGTAGGCTAAAGTTGATCTCGTTTACGATAATCCTTCATACCACAGAATACTATAGCCATTGCTGACTTGGCCAGCATCATGTCTACTTATAGTACCACAGATACGAACAAATTAATAGAACCAGAGACTAGACTTATATAGTAAGTTTTGCAGGTCAACTGCATTAAAAATCTTTCAGGGTTTCGGGACAAGGACACACAAACCTTACCTGTAAAGTTGTCCTTGCCTTTTGACACATACTGCATGAAACGAAGTTCAAAGCGTGAAGTTAAAAGCGTGAAGTTCAAAGCTGTGACTTTGAATTCATTAGCAGTGTTACCACAACTTTGATTAGCGCTTAACATCATGATTGCCTCATACAAATTCTAAAGCCATCCCAATTATCTACAACAACCATTTGACTCGAGGGAATTCCATTAAAAGCTTCATTTAAGTTTTAGAATAACTTTATCCAAGGCCCGAATACATTTTAATGGTCTAAATCTATTTTAAGTACATTTTAAATGCATGCCTGTTGAGACAAACTTAACTTTTTAACCCAGAACCTCAAGACAACTGAAATATTCCTAAATTGGAAGAGGTTTTTTCATCTTTTTATAATGCCTCAACTCGGAACCTGACAGTACTTCAAAGCAAATAACCCTGTGGCGTTGAACATTTGTTGACAAAGTTTTGATTGAGAGGCTCAAACGCATGGCCAAAATTTTCTGCCTGGATTTATCTCATTAACTTGAAAATCCTGCATCACAAGTGCAGTTGCTTCCTTTTCTCTGTAATTAAATCATCTTAATCAAAAAGTTAATTAATAAGAATTTCCAATTGTACTTCTGAAAATCAAACCGATTGGTCACCATGCCCTTCATTACGGAAAATTCTATTATCCGCTCATCCAACGTGTTTAATTTCGATGAGGATTTTCAAAATTGAAGCACTAGCTGCTACTTAGACCACAGAATAACCACAACAGTGCTGTGTTAATCGATCGAAACCGCTTGGTACAGATCAGGTTTCCATTGCCCTCATATAATTTTACAAAGTACTTGGTTATTATTTGTAATTTTTAGTCTGAATTACCTCATACATGCTCTTCAGTTTTAGTGTATTTTCTAGTGCTGCTCAACCAATTGCTGGTGACGGTCACTCATCAGCGGAGAGCTCTCGAAATCGATTGTAGTGTGCTAAACGACCACATATTTGGTGAAATTACGGCATTTAGATGCATTAAGGCTTGCAGCTAGGGAACCTGTCTGTCCTGATATCCGTCTCACATCATTTCAAGAATTTCATGTGAAATATCTGAATAGGAAATTAAAATATCACAGAGATGCCCGAGGCGCAGAATTCTAGGAGCGCTTGTCCGAGGATGTCAGATGCTATTGCATGTCACTTTGGCAAGGACACCAATGTGCACTGCACAAATCAACCACATCATCACCAGAAAACCACTATAAATAGGCGATAACATCGAACAAAACAACTTTTTATATCTTCCAGATATTGCAAAATAACCACACTAGGCAAACCTGTCATATCCCAATAAAACTAATGGAGCATTATCGCTAAAACGCACGACAGACGTTATCTAATCGAGCGTGAAACACAGAGGAACAAATCAAATCATTTCCAATATCCACCTCGGAAAACAAATGTGCAGCGATAACTAAATCTCGTCAGTATCTGAAATATCGAAACAGCGAATACTACCCCAAGCGGTTCACTGTAATCTGCGAAGACAATAATGCTCCAGGCTATAGTGCACACGTTGTACTTTGAGTAATCTGCTGATGTAAAACTATGTGTGGAGCATCATCAGGCTACAGCGATTTTGAACTGAAGGTGTAGATTGATATTGATGCTGAGAGGTCTGACATATCGGAGCAATGAAAACTTCCCCAAGCGATTGATAATCTTTGAAAACAATACGCCCTGGGTTGGTTGGTGTTGCTCAATATGAACAGTGTGTTTTGACAATGTTTAGGAAGCGAACATTAAAAAGATACAACGATTCTTTGTCCAAGGTATGAATTGATCTGGACAGAATCTAAAAGGTTTTTACAGCTTGAACTTCTCAGAGCCATAACATAGTCATGAAAGATGACCTTGGACAGTTGGCCATGGTTGGTAGATGTGCCAGTATGAAACAACAGATTTTTATGTCGTCTGTACTTGGGATTGGTTTGTATATTGAATTGGAAAAAAGAACTGTGGGGGTTGAATTTCATGCCTCTGATGATACCTTATTTTTCAAAGTTCAATTCAATAAGATGGCTTCAGGGCATGTTGAAAATGAAATTTCAAATCATTTTAAAGGAGTGTCCCCGCCCCCTTGCATTTTACGCTAATCTCCAGACAGAAATAATACAACACTCAACAGTGGTGGTTGCCTTCGCAAATATTTTCACTATAAATCAATATCATATCAATATTATTTATTGGTAAACGCAATGTTTTAACTAGGAGTAGAATACTAAATCAGCTGTACACTGAGAAGAATTGGAAAATATGGGTGATGCAACGTGATGCTCTGGAATACAATTAAATGTAATTGTTATGATAGTCCCACATTTTTCATGTCAATGGAAAGTCATCAATTGTCATTGTGATGGTTTAGTATACTGGCAGGTTGACCATGGTCACTGAAACTCATCATCACACCAGGAGACAATGGTTCATGTCACCAACAAACTCAAATTTCTATCTGCCACCACCAGCATTACAATGTGCACTTGTCACCCAAAATAACAAATGACATAGCCACTTTCACTGTTCTTCCTGTCAGTATAGCAGGGTATGCTACTGGTACGGTTCTTCCTTTCTGTATAGCAGGGTAGGCTTGTGATGCGCTCATCCACCGCCTGTGCTTTCTTTCCCAAGTGAAGTAAAGCTTGGAACATGGAAGAAGAAGAAGTAAAGGCATACAATTCTAGTCTGTGGAGCACAACCAAATGAGTGATTTTTGTCACTGTGACCTGCGACATAAAGCCATGACTACATGACAATTGCGGTTGGTGTGTGGCCACCGATTGGTTGAATTGAAGTTGTCATGGTTCCGTCACAGCGACAGACATTGCTCATTTGCTCATTTGCTGATTGCATTTATCACTTATGGGTTTGATGACAGCTAAATGGTTCAATTACCCCCCTTTATAGCAGAGATATCACTAGCCAAGTGTAATGATCTAAATCATTAGATATCTAATCAGCCATGGGAGAAGTAATCTTAATTGAATCAGTTATTAGTTGTGCCTCATTGTAAGAGTCAAGTTTCACTTCTTCTTTCCGGCCCATTGAAGAGGAAATCGAGTTTCATTTCTACTGATTAAGGAAGCAATGGTGAACGCTCCCACTTCTTACTCAACTACCCTGCGATCATCTCTACAAGTATGTAAACATGAAAGACAAACAGGAAGGTAACAGGCAAATATTTCCACGAGTAAAAATGGTAAGCGTATTGAGAAGGTGATTTGTTTCAATTCCTTCGTTTTGTAAATCAGTGATTTGACAAGAATCCAAACTCTGATCTACAAGCGAATAATCGTCAACAAGTTCAATATTGAGATAGGAGCCTTCCCTGGCGAGCAATACTTGTTTGCGTCGCTAGTTTGACTAGATCAATCACGTCAATGCTCCACTGAGCAAGGGCCTCCGGCCACGTGATTGGGAAATGTGCCAATATTCCGTGTATGTGGGCAAATAATCGGTTTAGGGTAGGGTCTAGTCTTACTGTCTTTCTATGAAAAGGCCTACAAGTACTATAATTTGAAACGAAATAACCGAATGTCTTCACAATAAATTCTCGTAAATATCAATAAGTTTTTCTTTATCACTATTACTGCATTGTAGGGTTTGACATTTAGGCTTTTGCCCCGGGAACAAACGAAGTACTGTATATGCGTTTTTGGTGTGGGTTTTTGTGACCTTTAACGCCAGATTCAATGCATGGATAAATCTCACTTGGAAGAAAGGCCTGGTTGTGACAAACTTCGACATGCCTACTCTGTGCCCTCACCGTCTTGTAAGTAGGCCTATTGAGTCTAAATGATATCACTAAGACCCTTACTTGAGACTAGTGAAGGATCGTTATATCAGATAGTTATCTTGTCAAGTTACTCATTATTATGTCTTGGAATAGTCAAATTATGACACAACTGTCTGGACATGTCAAAATGTTTGATAATATTTTCCAATCTAGATACAAGTATTTTATTGAAATTAAACACGACACATTCATTCAATAGTTTATTGTTCACTTTTTTATATTTGAACAGTAGTATTGTAGGAGAAAACTAACATTGCCAGTATACTTTACCCAACAATACTACCCAGTCAATACTAATACTATGAAATCTTTGTGAGATAATTTTGGAGAAAAATGTCATCTAACATTTAACATTTCCACAGTTTACTTTCATATTAACTGTCTTGCATGAGAGAGGGTTAACAAATAGTTTCTAACAGGCTGATGCATACAACATAATTATGTATGAGATAGTGTATGAAAATCTTTGCTGCAGATCACATAATGTTACATCAAGTTACATATCAATTGGCCACATACTTTCATAAATGACATAAAAGCCATCACATGCTGAGGTAACACATTTTACATCAATTCAGAAAATTTCGATAATACGAATTCGGATGACTCATGTCTGCATGTAGGGAAGTGTCAAAACGTACGTAATATTGAAGAATTTATTGATGGGGGCTCAATCAAGGTCCCAATTTTATCAAAATCCCTATCTTACTCCTATATAGAGAGCATGACATTGAATACTCACTATTTCATCCAATATATGATACAACTGAAGCCCCCCTCCACCGGATTAAACCAACATTCATAGCCCACAAGAAATCCAGGGTACTCGCTCTGTATCAATGTTGAAAAGAAAAATAGGATTTATTCAGCTAGTGAAATTTTTTCATTTTGTCGAAAATATTCATAAACATCAAAGTCGATACTGAAACCATGACAAAATAATGAAAAGGTTTCAGTGAATGAAATAAAATCCCTATTCGGGGGGTGATGGTCTTTTTCCAGACACTGGTACTGCTGCGCTTTTTTGGACACACAGGTTCAGGAGGAGCAAGAAATTCTGTTGAGATTTGCTGAAATTGCCTGTCACATTTTGGAATGGGGTTTTTTCATAGCGAGAAATCAGGACAGACCTCTATACTGAGTTTAACGCAAATTTTCATCGAGACAGACGCAACAAATTCAGAGAAGTCGATAATTGACTTGACATTGCATTTACCAAGAATATTGTTGTTCGCACTGAAATTGACATATCACAAGTAAGTACTGGAAATTGGCAATAACGCGATAGTGCAATTACATAGAGACTGATGGTCGTGATCATAATTGTGGTTTTAAAGAATCAATCGAATAAGCAAAAGCAGTGTTCTTGAATAACCTCAAAGTCTGAACCTGAAAGTTTCCAGTGGAAAACTGTGCTTTTTTAAGGAGAAAACTAGTTCCTCTTATTAGCCAATCAAATATCAATGGCTTCTAAAATGGCATAATGTGAGAATGGCAATGGTAATGATAGCCAAACTGTTTACTTTCCGGAGCTATCTCTGTTTCAGATGAAGGTTTGATTTACCTGAAGTATGATGATGGTCCTGCCTATCAACCACCTGTTAGCAGCGATGCTGACGTCATCGAAAGAAGGTAGAAGAGAGAACTGCAGTATTTTGAAGCACAACGAGACTTAACATTTGTCAGCGAGGAAAGTTCATTTAGTCATTTCGTCCCTTTTCAAAATAGGCTTCACCCATTAACAATCCAAGGGCCTTAGCTTTGACTATATGCAGCCCATGAACAGGCCAGAATTACGTCAACCAAATTGGAGCCATGTCCGATCTTATAGTGCTCTCAACCCACACACGACATCCTGATGAACATAAATGAATTAAGAATGTTCGCCAACCTTATCGATCTGGGTTATGACACCATCTGAACTTCATCAGTCACAAACGCAATCAATAGTTATGGATCCGCCATTGATTGAGCAGTAGTAAAAGCGTAAACAGAAGTGTCAACGACTATGTGCGTCTTTATCGCAACAAAGAAATGTTATGCGGTGATTTGATTTGTTATTGGTCCATATTTATGTTGGGAATAGCAATTAATTTGTGCTGCCATTCACACGGGACTAATTAATCCATCGGCTAACGATAATATCATGAATCATATATAGGGAAATATGACTGGTCCCTGCTGAGTTCGTTCTAGTTTATACTTCTCTGGCATTTTCACAAAGCCAGTGTGCATATTGGTGCAGTTTCCACGAAGGTAAATGATTCTACAGAATCGACAGATCTTGTTTATTCACTCATGACAGAAAGCAAGCTCACTTTTAAACTACCAGAAGAATTGGCCCAATAGGAAGATATCAAGTACATCTTATTCCCATATTACAAGCAAAAAGCAAATCATACCCTAGATCCTTCCCTTGAAATGGGATGAAGTTTAAGGTAACTGTCTACTTATGCGGCAATTAAAAGGACATGCAGGCTATTTGTCACTTCAAACTGTTTTTTCTGATAATAGCTCCTTGCTCAGTGACAGTGCCTCATACTGGCACAGAGCGATGTCCTCCTCGGCCCTGACCTCCTTATGTCACCACAACAGGGTGGCACTCGTAGCCTTAATACCAACTTTGAAGTACTTTTGTTTGAAAAACATCCCCTAGGTTGAAATGAAATGAATTCAGACAATTACCATATTGCCACTGTTGACATTCTGCACATGGCAACCAAAGTGAAACAGGGCCCCTCTGGATGTCACCACACCAGCTGAGGGTTAACCTGTTCCAATTTATTTTGGACTACCTTCTGCTGGTGTGTTGACATCCCGCTGATTGGACCTGTTGATTGAAATTCTAGCGGGAATACCTGATCCGAGTGATTCAAATTGGATGGTGACCCGAGCGATCCTCCAACGCATTCGCAATATCCAATCACCCCCAAGTCAGTTTCAATCCACGAATACATCCACACCAACATGCTGTGTCCACATGAAATGTACAAAGACAATAGCGAAGTACAGTGAAATCACCATTATCCCAAATACTCATTTGGGTCACTCTGAATACTATAAAAGGGATTGTGAAATATTTTTTCATTGTACACAACTAGGTTGAGGAGTTTGTTTTTATTGTCGAGAATATTGGCAGTAAACTCCAAAAAAATTCAGGGGTTTTCAGTGTGAGGCAATCAAATACCTCAGAGACTTATTTTGACCTGAAATTCGAACAAAAAATCTTTGAATGGTCATTATCGGAAAAATACGCTTCTTCCCTGGAATCCAGTTTCAACAACCTTATGCTCCTGATGAAGGAAAGGAGATAGGATTGACTCAGCTGCAATCCTGTTGAAGAATTGAGTAAGAGAATTACCGCCGACGGTAAATGTGTGCAGTTCTCATCTGATGATTTAACGGAACATATAACTTGAAATGAGAAGTCAAATTAGAAACTATTGATCTTGGAACGGGTGGCTTTCAAATTCAATTGAATTCAATCCACTAGCAGATAAAGGATCGAACAAGACATCTAAAGTTGATGGAACATATCTTCACTGGCTGAACATCCATAAGCTGCTTCCTTGTGAATTTGTAGACTTATTTCGTTTTTACAATTGTCTTCATTGCACATTCCCTGGTACAACAAGCAGTGACAACGTACATTAAGCCAAAGGTTGATTCTGAGTGCGGCGCGTCACAACCTTCTGCTTAAATTTTCTCTAAATCGTCCAGGGCCTCAAAGGGTAAACCAAAGAGCAAGTACATTTCTCAATGCATTGTGATATGCAACAGTAATCACATACATTGTCGGATCGAGATTGATCAGCCATCATGTCCGCTGACAGATCAAATCAGTCACCGATCCACGAGGAATTGATTGGTAATCAGGATTGCGTGGTGTCACTTCTGCACACTCCATACTCAGCCAATAAGGACATTTTAACCAAGGATCTTTCTGAATGGAATTTAACCCTTCGAGGAAGGAGGTAACCACAATAAATCCCTAGGAAATCCTCCCCCCCCCGCACACATGAATGGTTTTAATGCAGATTTTGGTTGAAAAGTCATGCCCACTTCCATTCAGATGAATTAAACTTCTCGGCACATCAGATTCCAAAAGTTTCAACATCCTGTTCCGATCGTGACAAAACAGTCCGACCTTTCTGACGGCCGATTATAAAACATGATCAACCCAATCATGGTGTTGTTTACAAATTGATCAGTAATAAACTCATATCAACAAATTGGTAATCGGGCTAGTTTAGCACAGTGTACAACTACGGGGAGGAGCAGGCACCAAACGGCCGCCGAGGTCTTTACGAAATCAAGACTGCACTTTATTCCCAATGAGAGAATAATGGTCGCAATCAGATCGAATTCACAGTTGATATTGATGTATTGTTCATTTGTCAACGTGTGTTGGACAGAAACTGTGAACGACACAGCAACATAAGATTACGTAACACTGTCCTATATTGCAATGCATGTAACACGTACATCCATCAATGCATTAGTGAATATTTCTATATAGGGGGCCTGTAATGATGATCGTCCTATCTTGTCCCTTGAAAGCGTGCTAAGTGGTGGTTATTGCCGATTCATGCATGATGACAACCGCACCGTAAAAAGGCTAAGTGTTCAACCAATTGTTGGTCATGACCAAAGGCCTGTATGCATTACAGGGAGGTACAAAAATCTTATCAGCTTTCATGATTGTGGGGTTCGGTCCCAGCAGGATTTAATGGACTGGCATTTTTTCTTATTTTGGAGAGCTCCTGAAAATAGTTCA
This sequence comes from Lineus longissimus, assembly GCF_910592395.1. Classification (NCBI taxonomy): domain Eukaryota; kingdom Metazoa; phylum Nemertea; class Pilidiophora; order Heteronemertea; family Lineidae; genus Lineus; species Lineus longissimus. Next base: position 19,358,753 of record NC_088309.1, on the reverse strand, counting down.
CCTTCAGATCTATGGCGTGCTAGCATAGCATGCCTATATCTTTTAGATAAACGACTGGTCAACATTTCATTGGCAGTCATTAGTTGTATGCACTAGAAATAATTTGAAGACATATAAAACATGAGAAATATTTATATTTTGGCATCATGAACAGGCCAATTCAGAGGCGGTTGAAAGAATGTTGTGATCTCAATGCCTTGTGTGTCAAGATGTATTTTTATGGCGACAAGTCTATTCAGTTCAGCCAGGAAGTCAGCTCTCTGTCTTCTTTGAGAAGCCTCTTGAGCCATACATATTTATTTGCCAATACCAAGTCATAACAGAGGAAACTCAAGTGAAATCCAATGCGGGAACCCAGAAAATATCAGATAATTTAGATCACCATATATCTTCCTTTA